>NW_025727378.1:0-102660 GCF_021461385.2 Schistocerca piceifrons
TATCCCTTGGACCTTCTTATTGACAGTGAAACACAGAAATTGCATCGGAATTAAATACAAAAGGCACAAGACCGACTTAATTACAAGAAGACTGACCCTTCACAATGTCTATGTTTTGAACCATTTCTGTGACACTAGTTACAGTTTCTGATGATTCACTTCAGGATTACTGTATCCCTCTGACCTTCTTATTGACGATGAAACACAGAAATTGCATCGGAATTAAATACAAAAGGCACAATGCCGACTTAAGTACAAGAATGCTGACTCTTCCTACTGTCTATGTTTTGAACCATTCGTGTGACACTAGTTATAGGTTCCGAAGCTTCACTTCAGGTTTACTGTATCCTTTGGACCTTGTTATTGACGATGAAACACAGAAATTGCATCGGAATGAAATAGAAAAGTCTCAATGCCGACTTAAGTACAAGAAGACTGACTCTTTGTACTGTCTATGTTTGAACCATCCGTGTGACACTAGTTGTAGATTCCGATGCTTCACTTCAGGTTTACTGTATCCCTAGGACCTTCTTATTGACGATGAAACTCAGAAATTGCATCGGAATTAAATAGAAAAGGCACAATGCCGTCTTAAGTACAAGCAGACTGACTCTTCATAGTGTCTATGGTTTGAACCATTTCTGTGAGACTAGTTATAGTTTCCGATGCTTCACCTCAGGTTCACTGTATCCCTCTGACCTTCTTATTGACGAAGAAACACAGTAATTGCATCGGAATTAAATAGAAAAGGCACAATGCCGTCTTCAGTACAAGCAGACTGACTCTTCTTAGTGTCTAAGATTTGAACCATTCCTGTGACGCTAGTTACACACTCCGATGCTTCACTTCAGGATTACTGTATCCCTTGGACCTACGTATTGACGATGAAACACTGAAATTGCATCGGAATTAAATACAAAAGGCACAAGGCCGACTTAAGTACAAGAAGACTAACTCTTCTTACTGACTATGTGTTGAACCATTCCTGTGACACTAGTTATAGATTCCGATGCTTCACTTCAGGTTTACTGTATCCCTCTGACCTCCTTTTTGACGATGAAACACAGAAATTGCATCGGAATAAAATAGAAAAGGCACAATGCCGACTTAAGTACAAGAAGACTGACTCTTCTTACTGACTATACCTTGATCCATTCCTGTGACACTAGTTATAGATTCCGATGCTTCACTTCAGGTTACTGTATCCCTTGGACCTTCTTATTGACGATGAAACACAGAAATTGCATCGGAATTAAATAGAAAATGCACAATGCCGACTTAAGTACAAGAAGACTGACTCTTCCTACTGTCTATGTTTTGAACGATTCCTGTGACATTAGTTATAGATTCCGAAGCTTCACTTCAAGTTTACTGTATCCTTTGGACCATCTTATTGGCGACGAAACACTGAAATTGCATCGGAATTAAATACAAAAGGCACAATGCCGACTTAAGTACAAGAAGACTGACTCTTCCTACTGTCTATGTTTTGAACCATTCCTGTGACACTAGTTATAGATTCTGATGCTTCGCCTCAGGTTCACTGTATCCCTCTGACCTTCCTATTGACGATGAAACACAGAAATTGCATCGGAATTAAATACAAAAGGCACAATGCCGACTAAAGTAAAAGAAGTCTGACTCTTGCTACTGTCTATGTTTTGAACCATTCCTGTGACACTAGTTATAAATGCTGATGCTTCACCTCAGGTTCACTGTATCCCTCTGACCTTCTTATTGACGATGATACACAGAAATTGCATCGGAATTAAATAGAAAAGGCACAATTCCGTCTTAAGTACAAGCAGACTGACTCTTCATAGTGTCTATGGTTTGAACCATTCCTGTGAAACTAGTTATAGATTCCGATGCTTCACCTCAGGTTCAAGGTATCCCTCTGACCTTCTTATTGACGAAGAAACACAGTAACTGCATCGGAATTAAATAGAAAAGGCACAATGCCGTCTTCAGTATAACCAGACTGACTCTTCTTAGTGTCTATGATTTGAACCATTCCTGTGACGCTAGTTACACATTCCGATGCTTCACTTCAGGATTACTGTATCCCTTGGACCTTCGTATTAACGATGAAGCACAGAAATTGCATCGGAATTAAATACAAAAGGCACAATGCCGACTTAAGTACAAGAAGACTGACCCTTCATACTGTCTATGTATTGAACCATTCTTGTGACACTAGTTACAGATTCCGATGATTCACTTCAGGATTACTGTATCCCTCTGACCTTCTTATTGACGATGAAACACAGAAATAGCATCGGAATTAAATACAAAAGGCACAATGCCGACTTAAGTACAAGATGACTGACCCTTCTTTCTGTCTATGTTTTGAACCATTCCTGTGACACTAGTTATAGATTCTGATGCTTCACCTCAGGTTCACTGTATCCCTCTGACCTTCTTATTGACGATGAATCACAGAAATTGCATCGGATTAAATAGAAAAGGCACAATGCCGACTTAAGTACAAGAAGACTGACTCTTCCTACTGTCTATGTTTTGAACGATTCCTGTGACATTAGTTATAGATTCCGATGCTTCACTTCAAGTTTACTGTATCCTTTGGACCTTCTTATTGGCAACGAAACACAGAAATTGCATCGGAATTAAATACAAAAGGCACAATGCCGACTTAAGTACACGAAGACTGACCCTGCTTACTGACTGTTTTGAAACATTCCTGTGACACTAGTTATAGATTCCGATACTTCACTTCAGGTTTACTGCATCCCTCTGACCTTGTTAGTGCCGATGATACACAGAAATTGGATCGGAATTAAATACAAAAGGCACAATGCAGACTTAAGTACAAGAAGACTGACTCTTCTTACAGTCTATGATTTGAACCATTCCTGTGACACTAGTTATAGATTCCGATGATTCACTTCAGGTTTACCGTATCCCTTGGACCTTCTTATTGACAATGAAACACAGAAATTGCATCGGAATTAAAAACAAAAGGCACAATGCCGACTTAATTACAAGAAGACTGACCCTTCATACTGTCTATGTTTTGAACCATTCCTATGACACTAGTTACAGATTCTGATGATTCACTTCAGGATTACTGTATCCCTCTGACCTTCTTATTGACGATGAAACACAGAAATTGCGTCGGAATTAAATACAAAAGGCACAATGCCGACTTAAGTACAAGAAGACTGACTCTTCCTACTGTCTATGTTTTGAACCATTCGTGTGACACTAGTTATAGATTCCGATGCTTCACTTCAGGTTTACTGTATCCTTTGGACCTTGTTATTGACGATGAAACACAGAAATTGCATCGGAATGAAATAGAAAAGGCTCAATGCCGACTGAAGTACAAGAAGACTGACTCTTTGTACTGTCTATGTTTGAACCATCCGTGTGACACTAGTTGTAGATTCCAATGCTTCACTTCAGGTTTACTGTATCCCTAGGACCTTGTTATTGACGATGAAACACAGAAATTGCATCGGAATGAAATAGAAAAGGCACAATGCCGTCTTAAGTACAAGCAGACTGACTCTTCATAGTGTCTATGGTTTGAACCATTCCTGTGAGACTAGTTATAGATTCCGATGCTTCACCTCAGGTCACTGTATCCCTCTGACCTTATTGACGAAGAAACACAGTAATTGCATCGGAATTAAATAGAAAAGGCACAATGCCGTCTTCAGTACAAGCAGACTGACTCTTCTTAGTGTCTAAGATTTGAACCATTCCTGTGACGCTAGTTACACATTCCGACGCTTCACTTCAGGATTACTGTATCCCTTGGACCTTCGTATTGACGATGAAACACAGAAATTGCATCGGAATTAAATACAAAAGGCACAAGGCTGACTGAAGTACAAGAAGACCAACTCTTCTTACTGACTATGTGTTGAACCATTCCTGTGACACTAGTTATAGATTCCGATGCTTCACTTCAGGTTTACTGTATCCCTCTGACCTCCTTTTTGACGATGAAACACAGAAATTGCATCGGAATTAAATAGAAAAGGCACAACGCCGACTTAAGTACAAGAAGACTGACTCTTCCTACTGTCTATGTTTGAACCATCCGTGTGACACTAGTTATAGATTCTGATGCTTCGCCTCAGGTTCACTGTATCCTTTGGACCTTGTTATTGACGATGAAACACAGAAATTGCATCGGAAAGAAATAAAAAAGGCTCAATGCCGACTTCAGTACAAGAAGACTGACTCTTCCTACTGTCTATGTTTGAACCATCCGTGTGACACTAATTTAAGATTCCGATGCTTCACTTCAGGTTTACTGTATCCCTTGGACCTTCGTATTGACGATGAAACACAGAAATTGCATCGGAATTAAATAGAAAAGGCTCAATGCCGACTTAAGTACAAGAAGACTGACTCTTCATACTATCTATGCTTTAAACCATTCCGGTGACACTCGTTATAGATTCCGATGATTCACTTCAGGTTTACTCTATCCCTAGGACCTTCTTATTGACGATGAAACACAGAAATTGCATCGGAATGAAATAGAAAAGGCTCAATGCCGACTTAAGTACAAGAAGACTGACTCTTCCTACTGCCTATGTTTTGAACCATTCGTGTGACACTAGTTATTGATTCCGATGCTTCACTTCAGGTTTACTGTATCATTTGGACCTTGTTATTGACGATGAAACACAGAAATGGCATCGGAATGAAATAGAAAAGTCTCAATGCCGACTTAAGTACAAGAAGACTGACTCTTCCTACTGTCTATGTTTGAACCATCCGTGTGACACTAGTTATAGATTCCGATGCTTCACTTCAGGTTTACTGTATGACTTGGACCTTCTTATTGGCGATGAAACACAGAAATTGCATCGGAATTAAATAGAAAATGCTCAATGCCGACTTAAGTACAAGAAGACTGACTCTTCCTACTATCTATGCTTTGAACCATTCCGGTGACACTCGTTATAGATTCCGATGCTTCACTTCAGGTTTACTCTATCCCTAGGACCCTCTTATTGACGATGAAACACAGAAATAGCATCGGAATTAAATACAAAAGGCACAATGCCGACTTAAGTACTAGAAGACTGACCCTTCTTTCTGTCTATGTTTTGAACCATTCCTAGGACACTAGTTATAGATTCCGGTGCTTCACTTCAGGTTTACTGTATCCCTCTGACTTTCTTATTGACGATGAAACACAGAAATTGCATCGGAATTAAATACAAAAGGCACAATGCCGACTTAAGTAAATGAGTCTGACTCTTCCTACTGTCTTTGTTTTGAACCATTCCTGTGACACTAGTTATAGATTCTGATGCTTCACCTCAGGTTCACTGTATCCCTCTGACCTTCTTATTGACGATGAAACACAGAAATTGCATCGGAATTAAGTAGAAAAGGCACAATGCCGACTTAAGTACAAGAAGACTGACTCTTCTTACTGACTATATCTTGATCCATGCCTGTGACACTAGTTATAGATTCCGATGCTTCACCTCAGGCTCACTGTATCCCTCTGACCTTCTTATTGACGAAGAAACACAGTAATTGCATCGGAATTAAATAGAAAAGGCACAATGCCGTCTTCAGTACAAGCAGACTGACTCTTCTTAGTGTCTATGGTTTGAACCATTCCTGTGACGCTAGTTACACATTCCGATGCTTCACTTCAGGATTACTGTATCCCTTGGACCTTCGTATTAACGATGAAACACAGAAATTGCATCGGAATTAAATACAAAAGGCACAATGCCGACTCAAGTACAAGAAGACTAACTCTTCTTACTGACTACGTGTTCAACCATTCCTGTGACGCTAGATATAGATTCCGATGCTTCACTTCAGGTTTACTGTATCCCTCTGACCTCCTTTTTGACGATGAAACACAGAAATTGCCTCGGAATTAAATAGAAAAGGCACAATGCCGACTTAAGTACAAGAAGACTGACTCTTCTTACTGACTATATATTGATCCATTCCTGTGACACTAGTTATAGATTCCGATGCTTCACTTCAGGTTACTGTATCCCTTGGACCTTCATATTGACGATGAAACACAGAAATTGCATCGGAATTAAATAGAAAAGGCACAATGCCGACTTAAGTACAAGAAGACTGACTCTTCCTACTGTCTATGTTTTGAACGATTCCTGTGACATTAGTTATGGATTCCGATATTTCACTTTAAGTTTACTGTATCCTTGGACCTTCTTATTGGCAACGAAACACAGAAATTGCATCGGAATTAAATACAAAAGGCACAATGCCGACTTAAGTACAAGAAGACTGACCCTTCATACTGTCTATGTTTTGAACCATTCCTGTGACACTAGTTACAGATTCTGATGATTCACTTCAGGATTACTGTATCCCTCTACCTTCTTATTGACGATGAAACACAGAAATTGCATCGGAATTAAATACAAAAGGCACAATGTCGACTTAAGTACAAGAAGACTGACTCTTCCTACTGTCTATGATTTGAACCATTCGTGTGACACTAGTTATAGATTCCAAAGCTTCACTTCAGGTTTACTGTATCCTTTGGACCTTGTTATTGACGATGAAACACAGAAATTGCAACGGAATGAAATAGAAAAGGCTCAATGCCGACTAAAGTACAAGAAGACTGACTCTTTGTACTGTCTATGTTTGAACCATCCGTGTGACACTAGTTGTAGATTCCGATGCTTCACTTCAGGTTTACTGTATCCCTTGGACCTTCTTATTGACGATGAAACACAGAAATTGCATCGGAATTAAATAGAAAAGGCTCAATGGCGACTTAAGTACAAGAAGACTGACCTTTCTTCCTGTCAATGTTTCGAACCATTAATGTGACGCTAGTTACAGATTACGATGCTTCACTTCAGGGTTACTGCATTAATCTGACCTTCTTAATGACGATGAAACACAGAAAATACATCGGAATTAAATAGAAATGGCACATGCCGACTTAAGTAGAAGAAGACTGACTCTTCCTACTGTCTATGTTTTGAACCATTCCTGTGACACTAGTTATAGATTCCGATGCATCACTTTAGGTTTACTCTATCCATAGGACCTTCTTATTGACGATGAAACACAGAAATTGCAACGGAACCAAATACAAAAGGCACAATGCCGACTTAAGTACAAGAAGACTGACTCTTACAACTGTCTATGTTTTGAACGATTCCTGTGACATTAGTTATAGATTCCGATGCTTCACTTCAGGTTTACTGTATCTCTATGACCTTCTTATTGACGATGAAACACAGAAATTGAATCAGAATTAAAAAGAAAAGGCACAATGCCGACTTAAGTACAAGAAGACTGACTCTTCCTACTGTCTATGATTTGAAGCATTCCTGTGACACTAGTTATAGATTCTTGTGCTTCACTTCAGGTTTACTGTAAGCCTTTGAGCTTCTTATTGACGATGAAACACAGAAATTGCATCGGAATTAAATAGAAAAGGTACAATGCCGACTTAAGTACAAGAAGACTGACTCTTCCTACTATCTATGTTTTGAACCATTCCTGTGACACTAGTTATAGATTCCGATGCTTCACTTCAGGTTTACTGTATCCCTTGAACCTTCTATTTGACGATGAAACACAGATAATTGCATCGGAATTAAATAGAAAAGGCACAATGCCGACTTAAGTACAAGCAGACTGTTTCTTCTTACTGTCTATGTTTCGAACCATTCCTGTGACGCTAGTCACAGATCCCGATGCTTCACTTCAGGGTTACTGTATTAATCTGACCTTCTTAATGACGATGAAACACAGAAATTGCATCGGAATTAAATAGAAATGGCACAATGCCGTCTTAAGTAGAAGAAGACTGACTCTTCCTACTGTCTATGTTTTGAACTAATCCTGTGACACTAGTTATAGATTCCGATGCTTCACTTCAGGCTTTCTCACTCCATAGGACCTTCTTATTGACGATGAAACACAGAAATTGCAACGGAACTAAATACAAATGGCACAATGCCGACATAAGTACAAGAAGACTGACTCATACTACTGTCTATGATTTGAACGATTCCTGTGACATTAGTTATAGATTCCGATGTTTCACTTCAAGTTTACTGTATCCTTTGGACCATCTTATTTGCGACGAAATACAGAAATAGCATCGGAATTAAATACAAAAGGCACAATGCCGACATAAGTACAAGAAGGCTGACTCTTCATACTGACTGGTTTGAACAATTCCTGTGACACTAGTTATAGATTCCGATGCTCTACCTCAGGTTTACTGTATCCCTCTGACCTTCTTATTGACGATGAAACACTGAAATTGCATCGGAATTAGATACAAAAGGCACAATGCCAACTTATGTACAAAAAACTGACTCTTCTTACTGTCTATGGTTTGAACCCTTCCTGTGACACTAGTTATAGATTCCGATGCTTCACTTCAGGTTTACTGTATCCCTTGCACCCTCTTATTGACGATGAAACACAGAAATTGCATCGGAATTAAATACAAAAGGCACAATGCCGACTTAAGTACAAGAAGACTGACCCTTCTTACTGTCTGTGTTTTGAACCATTCCTGTGACACTAGTTATAGATTCCGATGCTTCACTTCAGGTTTACTGTATCCCTCTGACCTTCTTATTGACGATGAAACACAGAAATTGCATCGGAATTAAATACAAAAGGCACAATGCCGACTTAAGTACAAGAAGACTGACTCTTAGTACAGACTATGATTGAACCACTCCTGTTGCACTACTTATAGATTACGATGATTCACTCCAGGTTTACTGTATCTCTTGGACCTTCTTATTGACGATGAAACACAGATATTGCATCGGAATTAAATACAAAAGGCACAATGCCGACTTAAGTACAAGAAGACTGACTCTTCTTACTGACTATGTTTGGAACCATTCCTGTGACACTAATTATAGATTCCGATGCTTCTCTTCAGGTTTACTGTATCCCTCTGACCTTCTTATTGACGATGAAACACAGATATTGCATCGGAATTAAATAGAAAAGGCACATTGCCGACTTAAGTACAAGAAGACTGACTCTTCTTACTGACTATGTTTTGAACCATTCCTGTGACACTAGTTATAGATTCCGATGATTCACTTCTGGTTTACTGTATCTATCTGACCTTCTTCTTGACGATGAAACACAGAAATTGCATTGGAATTAAATTGAAAAGGCACAATGCCGAATTAAGTACAAGAAGACTGACTCTCCTTACTGTCTATGCTTTGAACTAATCTTGTGACACTAGTTATAGATTCCGATGCTTCACTTCAGGTTTACTGTATCCCTTGGACCTTCGTATTGACGATGAAACACAGAAATTGCATTGGAATTAAATAGAAAAGGCACAATGCGAACTTAAGTACAAGAAGACTGACTCTTCTTACAGACTATGTTTTGAACCATTCCTGTGACACTAGTTATAGATTCCGATGCTTCACTTCTGGTTTACTGTATCCCTCTGACCTTCTTATTGACGATGAAACACAGAAATTGCCTCGGAATGAAATAGAAACGGCACAATGCCGACTTAAGTACAAGAAGCCTGACTCTTCTTACTGTCTATGTTTTGAACCATTCCTGTGACACTAGTTATAGATTCCGATGCTTCATTTCAGGGTTACTGTATTAATCTGACCTTCTTAATGACTATGAAACACAGAAATTGCATCGGAATTAAATAGAAAAGGCACAATGCCGTCTTAAGTAGAAGAAGACTGACTCTTCCTACTGTCTATGTTTTGAACTAATCCTGTAACAGTAGTTAGAGATTCCGATGCTTCACTTCAGGTTTACTCTATCCATAGGACCTTCTTATTGACGATGAAACACAGAAATTGTAACGGAACTAAATACAAAAGGCACAATGCCGACTTAAGTAGAAGAAGACTGACTCATACTACTGTCTATGTTTTGAACGATTCCTGTGACATTAGTTATAGATTCCGATGCTTCACTTAAGGTTTACTGTATCCCTTGGACCATCTTATTGGCGACGAAATACAGAAATAGCATCGGAATTAATTACAGAAGGCACAATGCCGACATAAGTACGAGAAGGCTGACTCTTCATACTGACTGTTTTGAACCATTCCTGTGACACTAGTTATAGATTCCGATGCTTCACCTCAGGTTTACTGTATCCCTCTGACCTTCTTATTGACGATGTAACACTGAAATTGCATCGGAATTAAATACAAAAGGCACAATGCCAACTTATGTACAAAAAGACTGACTCTTCTTACTGACTATGTTTGAACCATTCCTGTGACACTAGTTATAGATTCCGATGCTTCACACCTGGTTTACTGTATACCTCTGACCTTATTATTGACGATGAAACACAGAAATTGCATCGGAATTAAATACAAAACGCACAATGCCGACTTAAGTACAAGAAGACTGACTCTTCGTACTGACCATGCTCTGAACAATTCCTGTGACACTAGTTATAGATTACGATGATTCACTTCAGGTTTACTGTATCCCTTGGACCTTCTTATTGACGATGAAACACAGAAATCTAATCGGATTTAAATACAAAAGGCACAATGCCGACTTAAGTACAAGAAGACTGACCCTTCTTTCTGTCTATGTTTTGAACCATTCCTAGGACACTAGTTATAGATTCCGGTGCTTCACTTCAGGTTTACTGTATCCCTCTGACTTTCTTATTGACGATGAAACACAGAAATTGCATCGGAATTAAATACAAAACGCACAATGCCGACTTAAGTACAAGAAGACTGACTCTTCCTACTATCTATGCTTTGAACCATTCCGGTGACACTCGTTATAGATTCCGATGCTTCACTTCAGGTTTACTCTATCCCTAGGACCCTCTTATTGACGATGAAACACAGAAATAGCATCGGAATTAAATACAAAAGGCACAATGCCGACTTAAGTACAAGAAGACTAACCCTTCTTTCTGTCTATGTTTTGAACCATTCCTAGGACACTAGTTATAGATTCCGGTGCTTCACTTCAGGTTTACTGTATCCCTCTGACTTTCTTATTGACGATGAAACACAGAAATTGCATCGGAATTAAATACAAAATTCACAATGCCGACTTAAGTAAAAGAAGTCTGACTCTTCCTACTGTCTTTGTTTTGAACCATTCCTGTGACACTAGTTATAGATTCTGATGCTTCACCTCAGGTTCACTGTATCCCTCTGACCTTCTTATTGACGATGAAACACAGAAATTGCATCGGAATTAAGTAGAAAAGGCACAATCCCGACTTAAGTACAAGAAGACTGACTCTTCTTACTGACTATATCTTGATCCATGCCTGTGACACTAGTTATAGATTCCGATGCTTCACCTCAGGTTCACTGTATCCCTCTGACCTTCTTATTGACGAAGAAACACAGTAATTGCATCGGAATTAATTAGAAAAGGCACAATGCCGTCTTCAGTACAAGCAGACTGACTCTTCTTAGTGTCTATGGTTTGAACCATTCCTGTGACGCTAGTTACACATTCCGATGCTTCACTTCAGGATTACTGTATCCCTTGGACCTTCGTATTAACGATGAAACACAGAAATTGCATCGGAATTAAATACAAAAGGCACAATGCCGACTTAAGTACAAGAAGACTAACTCTTGTTACTGACTATGTGTTGAACCATTCCTGTGACGCTAGATATAGATTCCGATGCTTCACTTCAGGTTTACTGTATCCCTCTGACCTCCTTTTTCACGATGAAACACAGAAATTGCCTCGGAATTAAATAGAAAAGGCACAATGCCGACTTAAGTACAAGAAGACTGACTCTTCTTAATGACTATATCTTGATCCATTCCTGTGACACTAGTTATAGATTCCGATGCTTCACTTCAGGTTACTGTATCCCTTGGACCTTCATATTGACGATGAAACACAGAAATTGCATCGGAATTAAATAGAAAAGGCACAATGCCGACTTAAGTACAAGAAGACTGACTCTTCCTACTGTCTATGTTTTGAACGATTCCTGTGACATTAGTTATGGATTCCGATTTTTCACTTCAAGTTAACTGTATCCTTTGGACCTTCTTATTGGCAACGAAACACAGAAATTGCATCGGAATTAAATACAAAAGGCACAATGCCGACTTAAGTACAAGAAGACTGACCCTTCTTACTGACTGTTTTGAACCATTCCTGTGACACTAGTTATAGATCCCGATGATTCACTTCAGGTTTACCGTATCCCTTGGACCTTCTTATTGACAATGAAACACAGAAATTGCATCGGAATTAAATAGAAAAGGCACAATGCCGACTTAAGTACAAGAAGACTGACCCTTCATACTGTCTATGTTTTGAACCATTCCTGTGACACTAGTTACAGATTCTGATGATTCACTTCAGGATTACTGTATCCCTCTACCTTCTTATTGACGATGAAACACAGAAATTGCATCGGAATTAAATACAAAAGGCACAATGCCGACTTAAGTACTAGAAGACTGACTCTTCTTACTGTCTATGATTTGAACCATTCGTGTGACACTAGTTATAGATTCCAAAGCTTCACTTCAGGTTTACTGTATCCTTTGGACCTTGTTATTGACGATGAAACACAGAAATTGCATCGGAATGAAATAGAAAAGGCTCAATGCCGACTTAAGTACAGGAAGACTGACCTTTCTTTCTGTCAATGTTTCGAACCATTAATGTGACGCTAGTTACAGATTCCGATGCTTCACTTCAGGGTTACTGCATTAATCTGACCTTCTTAATGACGATGAAACACAGAAATTACATCGGAATTAAATAGAAATGGCACAATGCCGACTTAAGTAGAAGAAGACTGACTCTTCCTACTGTCTATGTTTTGAACCATTCCTGTGACACTAGTTATAGATTCCGATGCATCACTTTAGGTTTACTCTATCCATAGGACCATCTTATTGACGATGAAACACAGAAATTGCAACGGAACCAAATACAAAAGGCACAATGCCGACTTAAGTACAAGAAGACTGACTCTTACAACAGTCTATGTTTTGAACGATTCCTGTGACATTAGTTATAGATTCCGATGCTTCACTTCAGGTTTACTGTATCCCTATGACCTTCTTATTGACGATGAAACACGGAAATTGCATCGGAATTAAATAGGAAAGGTACAATGCCGACTTAAGTACAAGAAGACTGACTCTTCCTACTATCTATGTTTTGAACCATTTCTGTGACACTAGTTATAGATTCCGATGCTTCACTTCAGGTTTACTGTATCCCTTGAACCTTCTAATTGACGATGAAACACAGATAATTGCATCGGAATTAAATAGAAAAGGCACAATGCCGACTTAGGTACAAGCAGACTGTTTCTTCTTACTGTCTATGTTTCGAACCATTCCTGTGACGCTAGTCACAGATTCCGATGCTTCACTTCAGGGTTACTGTATTAATCTGACCTTCTTAATGACGATGAAACACAGAAATTGCATCGGAATTAAATAGAAATGGCACAATGCCGTCTTAAGTAGAAGAAGACTGACTCTTCCTACTGTCTATGTTTTGAACTAATCCTGTGACACTAGTTATAGATTCCGATGCTTCACTTCAGGCTTTCTCTCTCCATAGGACCTTCTTATTGACGATGAAACACAGAAATTGCAACGGAACTAAATACAAATGGCACAATGCCGACATAAGTACAAGAAGACTGACTCATACTACTGTCTATGATTTGAACGATTCCTGTGACATTAGTTATAGATTCCGATGTTTCACTTCAAGATTACTGTATCCTTTGGACCATCTTATTTGCGACGAAATACAGAAATAGCATCGGAATTAAATACAAAAGGCACAATGCCGACATAAGTACAAGAAGGCTGACTCTTCATACTGACTGGTTTGAACAAATCCTGTGACACTAGTTATAGATTCCGATGCTCTACCTCAGGTTTACTGTATCCCTCTGACCTTCTTATTGACGATGAAACACTGAAATTGCATCGGAATTAGATACAAAAGGCACAATGCCAACTTATGTACAAAAAACCGACTCTTCTTACTGTCTATGGTTTGAACCTTTCCTGTGACACTAGTTATAGATTCCGATGCTTCACTTCAGGTTTACTGTATCCCTTGCACCCTCTTATTGACGATGAAACACAGAAATTGCATCGGAATTAAATACAAAAGGCACAATGCCGACTTAAGTACAAGAAGACTGACCCTTCTTACTGTCTGTGTTTTGAACCATTCCTGTGACACTAGTTATAGATTCCGATGCTTCACTTCAGGTTTACTGTATCCCTCTGACCTTCTTATTGACGATGAAACACAGAAATTGCATCGGAATTAAATACAAAAGGCACAATGCCGACTTAAGTACAAGAAGACTGACTCTTAGTACAGACTATGATTGAACCACTCCTGTTGCACTACTTATAGATTACGATGATTCACTTCAGGTTTACTGTATCTCTTGGACCATCTTATTGACGATGAAACACAGATATTGCATCAGAATTAAATACAAAAGGCACAATGCCGACTTAAGTACAAGAAGACTGACTCTTCTTACTGACTATGTTTGGAACCATTCCTGTGACACTAATTATAGATTCCGATGCTTCTCTTCAGGTTTACTGTATCCCTCTGACCTTCTTATTGACGATGAAACACAGATATTGCATCGGAATTAAATAGAAAAGGCACATTGCCGACTTAAGTACAAGAAGACTGACTCTTCTTACTGACTATGTTTTGAACCATTCCTGTGACACTAGTTATAGATTCCGATGATTCACTTCTGGTTTACTGTATCTATCTGACCTTCTTCTTGACGATGAAACACAGAAATTGCATTGGAATTAAACTGAAAAGGCACAATGCCGAATTAAGTACAAGAAGACTGACTCTCCTTACTGTCTATGCTTTGAACTACTCCTGTGACACTAGTTATAGATTCCGATGCTTCACTTCAGGTTTACTGTATCCCTTGGACCTTCGTATTGTCGATGAAACACAGAAATTGCATTGGAATTAAATAGAAAAGGCACAATGCGAACTTAAGTACAAGAAGACTGACTCTTCTTACAGACTATGTTTTGAACCATTCCTGTGACACTAGTTATAGATTCCGATGCTTCACTTCTGGTTTACTGTATCCCGCTGACCTTCTTATTGACGACGAAACACAGAAATTGCCTCGGAATGAAATAGAAAAGGCACAATGCCGACTTAAGTACAAGAAGCCTGACTCTTCTTACTGTCTATGTTTTGAACCATTCCTGTGACACTAGTTATAGATTCCGATGCTTCATTTCAGGGTTACTGTATTAATCTGACCTTCTTAATGACGATGAAACACAGAAATTGCATCGGAATTAAATAGAAAAGGCACAATGCCGTCTTAAGTAGAAGAAGACTGACTCTTCCTACTGTCTATGATTTGAACTAATCCTGTAACACTAGTTAGAGATTCCGATGCTTCACTTCAGGTTTACTCTATCCATAGGACCTTCTTATTGACGATGAAACACAGAAATTGCAACGGAACTAAATACAAAAGGCACAATGCCGACTTAAGTACAAGAAGACTGACTCACACTACTCTCTATGTTTTGAACGATTCCTGTGACATTAGTTATAGATTCCGATGCTTCACTTAAGGTTTACTGTATCCTTTGGACCATCTTATTGGCGACGAAATACAGAAATAGCATCGGAATTAATTACAGAAGGCACAATGCCGACATAAGTACGAGAAGGCTGACTCTTCATACTGACTGTTTTGAACCATTCCTGTGACACTAGTTATAGATTCCGATGCTTCACCTCAGGTTTACTGTATCCCTCTGACCTTCTTATTGACGATGTAACACTGAAATTGCATCGGAATTAAATACAAAAGGCACAATGCCAACTTATGTACAAAAAGACTGACTCTTCTTACTGACTATGTTTGAACCATTCCTGTGACACTAGTTATAGATTCCGATGCTTCACACCAGGTTTACTGTATCCCTCTGACCTTATTATTGACGATGAAACACAGAAATTGCATCGGAATTAAATACAAAACGCACAATGCCGACTTAAGTACAAGAAGACTGACTCTTCGTACTGACTATGCTCTGAACAATTCCTGTGACACTAGTTATAGATTACGATGATTCACTTCAGGTTTACTGTATCCCTTGGACCTTCTTATTGACGATGAAACACAGAAATCTAATCGGATTTAAATACAAAAGGCACAATGCCGACTTAAGTACAAGAAAACTGACTCTTCGTACTGACTATGCTTTGAATCATTCCTGTGACACTACTTATAGATTACGATGATTCACTTCAGGTTTGCTGTATCCCTTGGACCTTCTAATTGACGATGAAACACAGAAATTGCATCGGAATTAAATACAAAAGGCACAATGCCGACTTAAGTACAAGAAGACTGACTCTTCTTACTGACTATGTTTTGAACCATTCCTGTGACACTAGTTATTGATTCCGATGCTTCACTTCTGGTTTACTGTATCCCTCTGACCTTCTTATCGACGATGAAACACAGAAATTGCATCGGAATTAAATACAAAAGGCACAATGCCGACTTAAGTACAAGAAGACTGACTCTTAGTACAGACTATGATTGAACCACTCCTGTTGCACTACTTATAGATTACGATGATTCACTTCAGGTTTACTGTATCTCTTGGACCTTCTTATTGACGATGAAACACAGATATTGCATCGGAATTAAATACAAAAGGCACAATGCCGACTTAAGTACAAGAAGACTGACTCTTCTTACTGACTATGTTTGGAACCATTCCTGTGACACTAATTATAGATTCCGATGCTTCTCTTCAGGTTTACTGTACCCCTCTGACCTTCTTATTGACGATGAAACACAGATATTGCATCGGAATTAAATAGAAAAGGCACATTGCCGACTTAAGTACAAGAAGACTGACTCTTCTTACTGACTATGTTTTGAACCTTTCCTGTGACACTAGTTATAGATTCCGATGATTCACTTCTGGTTTACTGTATCTATCTGACCGTCTTATTGACGATGAAACTCAGAAATTGCATTGGAATTAAATTGAAAAGGCACAATGCCGACTTAAGTACAAGAAAACTGACTCTTCGTACTGACTATGCTTTGAATCATTCCTGTGACACTACTTATAGATTCCGATGATTCACTTCTGGTTTACTGTATCCCTCTGACCATCTTATTGACGATGAAACACAGAAATTGCCTCGGAATGAAATAGAAAAGGCACAATGCCGACTTAAGTACAAGAAGCCTGACTCTTCTTACTGTCTATGTTTTGAACCATTCCTGTGACACTAGTTATTGTTTCCGATGCTTCACTTCAGGGTTACTGTATTAATCTGACCTTCTTAATGACGATGAAACACAGAAATTGCATCGGAATTAAATAGAAAAGGCACAATGCCGTCTTAAGTAGAAGAAGACTGACTCTTCCCACTGTCTATGTTTTGAACTAATCCTGTAACACTAGTTATAGATTCCGACGCTTCAGGTTTACTCTATCCATAGGACCTTCTTATTCACGATGAAACACAGAAATTGCAAAGGAACTAAATACAAAAGGCACAATGCCGATTTAAGTACAAGAAGACTGACTCATACTACTGTCTATGTTTTGAACGATTCCTGTGACATTAGTTATAGATTCCGATGCTTCACTTCAGGTTTACTGTATCCTCTGGACCATCTTATTGGCGACGAAATACAGAAATAGCATCGGAATTAATTACAAAAGGCACAATGCCGACATAAGTACAAGAAGGCTGACTCTTCATACTGACTGTTTTGAACCATTCCTGTGACACTAGTTATAGATTCCGACGCTTCACCTCAGGTTTACTGTATCCCTCTGACCTTCGTATTGACGATGAAACACGTATATTGCATCGGAATTAAATAGAAAAGGCACAATGCCGACTTAAGTACAAGAAGACTGACTCTTCTTACTGACTATGTTTTGAACCATTCCTGTGACAGTAGTTATAGATTCCGATGCTTCACTTCTGGTTTACTGTATCCCTCTGACCTACTTATTGACGATGAAACACAGAAACTGCATCGGAATTAAATAGAAAAGACACAATGCCGACTTATGTACAAGAAGACTGACTCTTCTTACTGTCTATGTTTTGAACCAATCCTGTGACACTAGTTATAGATTCCGATGCTTCACTTCAGGTTTACTGTATTAATCTGGCCTTCTTATTGACGATGAAACACAGAAATTGAATCGGAATTAAATAGAAAAGGCACAATGCCGGCTTTAGTACAAAAAGACTGACTCTTCTTATTGTCTATGTTTTGAACCATTCCTGTGACACTAGTTATAGATTCCGATGCTTCACTTCAGTTTTACTGTATCCCTCTGACCTTCTTATTGACGATGAAACACAGAAATTGCATCGGAATTAAATACAGAAGGCACAATGCGCTCTTAAGGACAAGATGTCTGACTCTTCTTACTGACTATGTATTGAACCACTCCTGTGACACTAGTTATAGATTCCGATGCTTCACTTCTGGTTTACTGTATCCCTCTGACCTTCTTATTGACGATGAAACACAGAAATTGCCTCGGAATTAAATAGAAAGGGCACAATGCCGACTTATGTACAAGAAGACTGACTCTTCTTACTGTCTATGCTTTTGAACCATTCCTCTGACAGTAGTTATTGATTCCGATGTTTCACTTCAGGTTTACTGTATCCCTTGGACATTATTATTGACGATGAATCACAGAAATTGCATCGGAATTAAATAGAAAAGGCACAATGCCGACTTTATTACAAGAAGCCTGCTTCTTCTTACTGTCTATGCTTCGAACCATTCCTGTGACGCTAGTTACAGATTCCGATGCTTCACTTCAGGGTTACTCTATTAATCGGACCTTCTTAACGACGATGAAACACAGAAATTGCATCGGCATTAAATAGGAAAGGCACAATGCCGACTTAAGTAGAAGAAGACTGACTCTTCCTACTGTCTATGTTTTCAACCATTCCTGAGACACTAGTTATAGATTCCGATGCTTCAGTTCAGGTTTACTGTATCCCTCTGACCTACTCATTGACGATGAAACTCAGATATTGCATCGGAATTAAATAGAAAAGGCACAATGCCGACTTAAGTACAAGAAGACTGACTCTTCTTACTGACTATGTTTTGAACCATTCCTGTGACACTACTTATTGATTCCGATGCTTCACTTCTGGTTTACTGTATCCCTCTGACGTTCTTATTGACGATGAAACACAGAAATTGCATCGGAATTAAATACAAAAGGCACAATGCCGACTTAAGTACAAGAAGACTGACTCTTAGTACAGACTATGATTGAACCACTCCGGTTGCACTACTTATAGATTACGATGATTCACTTCAGGTTTACTGTATCTCTTGGACCTTCTTATTGACGATGAAACACAGATATTGCATCGGAATTAAATGCAAAAGGCACAATGCCGACTTAAGTACAAGAAGACTGACTCTTCTTACTGACTATGTTTGGAACCATTCCTGTGACACTAATTATAGATTCCGATGCTTCTCTTCTGGTTTACTGTATCCCTCTGACCTTCTTATTGACGATGAAACACAGATATTGCATCGGAATAAAATAGAAAAGGCACACTGCCGACTTAAGTTCAAGAAGACTGACTCTTCTTACTGACTACGTTTTGAACCATTCCTGTGACACTAGTTATAGATTCCGATGATTCACTTCTGGTTTACTGTATCTATCTGACCTTCTTATTAACGATGAAACACAGAAATTGCATTGGAATTAAATTGAAAAGGCACAATGCCGAATTAAGTACAAAAAGACTGACTCTCCTTACTGTCTGTGTTTTGAACCATTCCTGTGACACTAGTTATAGATTCCGATGCATCACTTCAGGGATACTGTATTAATCTGACCTTCTTAATGACGATGAAACACAGAAATTGCATCGGAATTAAATAGAAAAGGCACAATGCCGTCTTAAGTTGAAGAAGACTGACTCTTCCTACTGTCTATGTTTTGAACTAATCCTGTAACACTAGTTATAGATTCCGATGCTTCACTTCTGGTTTACTGTATCCCTCTGACCTTCTTATTGACGATGAAACACAGAAATTGCATCGGAATTAAATAGAAAAGACACAATGCCGACTTAAGTACAAGAAGACTGACTCTTCTTACTGACTATATCTTGATCCATTCCTGTGACACTAGTTATAGATTCCGATGCTTCACTTCAGGTTACTGTATCCCTTGGACCTTCATTTTGACGATGAAACACAGAAATTCCATCGGAATTAAATAGAAAAGGCACAATGCCGACTTAAGTACAAGAAGACTGACTCTTCCTACTGTCTATGTTTTGAACGATTCCTGTGACATTAGTTATGGATTCCGATTTTTCACTTCAAGTTAACTGTATCCTTTGGACCTTCTTATTGGCAACGAAACACAGAAATTGCATCGGAATTAAATACAAAAGGCACAATGCCGACTTAAGTACAAGAAGACTGACCCTTCTTACTGACTGTTTTGAACCATTCCTGTGACACTAGTTATAGATTCCGATACTTCACTTCAGGTTTACTGCATCCCTCTGACCTTGTTATTGACGATGATACACAGAAGTTGGATCGGAATTAAATGCAAAAGGCACAATGCAGACTTAAGTACAAGAAGACTGACTCTTCTTACAGTCTATGATTTGAACCATTCCTGTGACACTAGTTATAGATTCCGATGATTCACTTCAGGTTTACCGTATCCCTTGGACCTTCTTATTGACAATGAAACACAGAAATTGTATCGGAATTGAATAGAAAAGGCACAATGCCGACTTAAGTACAAGAAGACTGACCCTTCATACTGTCTATGTTTTGAACCATTCCTGTGACACTAGTTACAGATTCTGATGATTCACTTCAGGATTACTGTATCCCTCTACCTTCTTATTGACGATGAAACACAGAAATTGCATCGGAATTAAATACAAAAGGCACAATGCCGACTTAAGTACAAGAAGACTGACTCTTCCTACTGTCTATGATTTGAACCATTCGTGTGACACTAGTTATAGATACCAAAGCTTCACTTCAGGTTTACTGTATCCTTTGGACCTTGTTATTGACGATGAAACACAGAAATTGCATCGGAATGAAATAGAAAAGGCTCAATGCCGACTTAAGTACAAGAAGACTGACCTTTCTTTCTGTCAATGTTTCGAACCATTAATGTGACGCTAGTTACAGATTCCGATGCTTCACTTCAGGGTTACTGCATTAATCTGACCTTCTTAATGACGATGAAACACAGAAATTAAATCGGAATTAAATAGAAATGGCACAATGCCGACTTAAGTAGAAGAAGACTGACTCTTCCTACTGTCTATGTTTTGAACCATTCCTGTGACACTAGTTATAGATTCCGATGCATCACTTTAGGTTTACTCTATCCATAGGACCTTCTTATTGACGATGAAACACAGAAATTGCAACGGAACCAAATACAAAAGGCACAATGCCGACTTAAGTACAAGAAGACTGACTCTTACAACAGTCTATGTTTTGAACGATTCCTGTGACATTAGTTATAGATTCCGATGCTTCACTTCAGGTTTACTGTATCCCTATGACCTTCTTATTGACGATGAAACACAGAAATTGCATCAGAATTAAAAAGAAAAGGCACAATGCCGACTTAAGTACAAGTAGACTGACTCTTCCTACTGTCTATGATTTGAAGCATTCCTGTGACACTAGTTATAGATTCCGGTGCTTCACTTCAGGTTTACTGTAACCCTTTGAGCTTCTTATTGACGATGAAACACAGAAATTGCATCGGAATTAAATAGAAAAGGTACAATGCCGACTTAAGTACAAGAAGACTGACTCTTCCTACTATCTATGTTTTGAACCATTCCTGCGACACTAGTTATAGATTCCGATGCTTCACTTCAGGTTTACTGTATCCCTTGAACCTTCTATTTGACGATGAAACACAGATAATTGCATCGGAATTAAATAGAAAAGGCACAATGCCGACTTAAGTACAAGCAGACTGTTTCTTCTTACTGTCTATGTTTCGAACCATTCCTGTGACGCTAGTCACAGATTCCGATGCTTCACTTCAGGGTTACTGTATTAATCTGACCTTCTTAATGACGATGAAACACAGAAATTGCATCGGAATTAAATAGAAATGGCACAATGCCGTCTTAAGTAGAAGAAGACTGACTCTTCCTACTGTCTATGTTTTGAACTAATCCTGTGACACTAGTTATAGATTCCGATGCTTCACTTCAGGCTTTCTCTCTCCATAGGACCTTCTTATTGACGATGAAACACAGAAATTGCAACGGAACAAAATACAAATGGCACAATGCCGACATAAGTACAAGAAGACTGACTCATACTACTGTCTATGATTTGAACGATTCCTGTGACATTAGTTATAGATTCCGATGTTTCACTTCAAGTTTACTGTATCCTTTGGACCATCTTATTTGCGACGAAATACAGAAATAGCATCGGAATTAAATACAAAAGGCACAATGCCGACATAAGTACAAGAAGGCTGACTCTTCATACTGACTGGTTTGAACAATTCCTGTGACACTAGTTATAGATTCCGATGCTCTACCTCAGGTTTACTGTATCCCTCTGACCTTCTTATTGACGATGAAACACTGAAATTGCAACGGAATTAGATACAAAAGGCACAATGCCAACTTATGTACAAAAAACCGACTCTTCTTACTGTCTATGGTTTGAACCTTTCCTGTGACACTAGTTATAGATTCCGATGCTTCACTTCAGGTTTACTGTATCCCTTGCACCCTCTTATTGACGATGAAACACAGAAATTGCATCGGAATTAACTACAAAAGGCACAATGCCGACTTAAGTACAAGAAGACTGACCCTTCTTACTGTCTGTGTTTTGAACCATTCCTGTGACACTAGTTATAGATTCCGATGCTTCACTTCAGGTTTACTGTATCCCTCTGACCTTCTTATTGACGATGAAACACAGAAATTGCATCGGAATTAAATACAAAAGGCACAATGCCGACTTAAGTACAAGAAGACTGACTCTTAGTACAGACTATGATTGAACCACTCCTGTTGCACTACTTATAGATTACGATGATTCACTTCAGGTTTACTGTATCTCTTGGACCTTCTTATTGACGATGAAACACAGATATTGCATCGGAATTAAATTCAAAAGGCACAATGCCGACTTAAGTACAAGAAGACTGACTCTTCTTACTGACTATGTTTGGAACCATTCCTGTGACACTAATTATAGATTCTGATGCTTCTCTTCTGGTTTACTGTATCCCTCTGACCTTCTTATTGACGATGAAACACAGATATTGCATCGGAATTAAATAGAAAAGGCACATTGCCGACTTAAGTACAAGAAGACTGACTCTTCTTACTGACTATGTTTTGAACCATTCCTGTGACACTAGTTATAGATTCCGATGATTCACTTCTGGTTTACTGTATCTATCTGACCTTCTTCTTGACGATGAAACACAGAAATTGCATTGGAATTAAACTGAAAAGGCACAATGCCGAATTAAGTACAAGAAGACTGACTCTCCTTACTGTCTATGCTTTGAACTAATCCTGTGACACGAGTTATAGATTCCGATGCTTCACTTCAGGTTTACTGTATCCCTTGGACCTTCGTATTGTCGATGAAACACAGAAATTGCATTGGAATTAAATAGAGAAGGCACAATGCGAACTTAAGTACAAGAAGACTGAATCTTCTTACAGACTATGTTTTGAACCATTCCTGTGACACTAGTTTTAGATTCCGATGCTTCACTTCTGGTTTACTGTATCCCTCTGACCTTCTTATTGACGATGAAACACAGAAATTGCCTCGGAATGAAATAGAAAAGGCACAATGCCGACTTAAGTACAAGAAGCCTGACTCTTCTTACTGTCTATGTTTTAAACCATTCCTGTGACACTAGTTATAGATTCCGATGCTTCATTTCAGGGTTACTGTATTAATCTGACCTTCTTAATGACGATGAAACACAGAAATTGCATCGGAATTAAATAGAAAAAGCACAATGCCGTCTTAAGTAGAAGAAGACTGACTCTTCCTACTGTCTATGATTTGAACTAATCCTGTAACACTAGTTAGAGATTCCGATGCTTCACTTCAGGTTTACTCTATCCATAGGACCTTCTTATTGACGATGAAACACAGATATTGCAACGGAACTAAATACAAAAGGCACAATGCCGACTTAAGTACAAGAGGACTGACTCATACTACTGTCTATGTTTTGAACGATTCCTGTGACATTAGTTATAGTTTCCGATGCTTCACTTAAGGTTTACTGTATCCTTTGGACCATCTTATTGGCGACGAAATACAGAAATAGCATCGGAATTAATTACAGAAGGCACAATGCCGACATAAGTACGAGAAGGCTGACTCTTCATACTGACTGTTTTGAACCATTCCTGTGACACTAGTTATAGATTCCGATGCTTCACCTCAGGTTTACTGTATCCCTCTGACCTTCTTATTGACGATGTAACACTGAAATTGCATCGGAATTAAATACAAAAGGCACAATGCCAACTTATGTACAAAAAGACTGACTTTTCTTACTGACTATGTTTGAACCATTCCTGTGACACTAGTTATAGATTCCGATGCTTCACACCAGGTTTACTGTATCCCTCTGACCTTATTATTGACGATGAAACACAGAAATTGCATCGGAATTAAATACAAAACGCACAATGCCGACTTAAGTACAAGAAGACTGACTCTTTGTACTGACTATGCTCTGAACAATTCCTGTGACACTAGTTATAGATTACGATGATTCACTTCAGGTTTACTGTATCCCTTGGACCTTCTTATTGACGATGAAACACAGAAATCTAATCGGATTTAAATACAAAAGGCACAATGCCGACTTAAGTACAAGAAGACTGACTCTTCGTACTGACTATGCTTTGAATCATTCCTGTGACACTACTTATAGATTACGATGATTCACTTCAGGTTTACTGTATCCCTTGGACCTTCTTATTGACGATGAAACACAGAAATTGCATCGGAATTAAATACAAAAGGCACAATGCCGACTTAAGTACAAGAAGACTGACTCTTCTTACTGACTATGTTTTGAACCAATCCTGTGACACTAGTTATTGATTCCGATGCTTCACTTCTGGTTTACTGTATCCCTCTGACCTTCTTATCGACGATGAAACACAGAAATTGCATCGGAATTAAATACAAAAGGCACAATGCCGACTTAAGTACAAGAAGACTGACTCTTAGTACAGACTATGATTGAACCACTCCTGTTGCACTACTTATAGATTACGATGATTCACTTCAGGTTTACTGTATCTCTTGGACCTTCTTATTGACGATGAAACACAGATATTGCATCGGAATTAAGTACAAAAGGCACAATGCCGACTTAAGTACAAGAAGACTGACTCTTCTTACTGACTATGTTTGGAACCATTCCTGTGACACTAATTATAGATTCCGATGCTTCTCTTCAGGTTTACTGTACCCCTCTGACCTTCTTATTGACGATGAAACTCAGAAATTGCATTGGAATTAAATTGAAAAGGCACAATGCCGAATTAAGTACAAGAAGACTGACTCTCCTTACTGTCTATGCTTTGAACTAATCCTGTGACACTAGTTATAGATTCCGATGATTCACTTCAGGTTTACTGTATCCCTTGGACCTTCGTATTGACGATGAAACACAGAAATTGCAATGGAATTAAATAGAAAAGGCTCAATGCGAACTTAAGTACAAGAAGACTGACTCTTCTTACAGACTATGTTTTGAACCATTCCTGTGACACTAGTTATAGATTCCAATGATTCACTTCTGGTTTACTGTATCCCTCTGACCATCTTATTGACGATGAAACACAGAAATTGCCTCGGAATGAAATAGAAAAGGCACAATGCCGACTTAAGTACAAGAAGCCTGACTCTTCTTACTGTCTATGTTTTGAACCATTCCTGTGACACTAGTTATTGATTCCGATGCTTCACTTCAGGGTTACTGTATTAATCTGGCCTTCTTAATGACGATGAAACACAGAAATTGCATCGGAATTAAATAGAAAAGGCACAATGCCGTCTTAAGTAGAAGAAGACTGACTCTTCCCACTGTCTATGTTTTGAACTAATCCTGTAACACTAGTTATAGATTCCGATGCTTCACTTCAGGTTTACTCTATCCATAGGACCTTCTTATTGACGATGAAACACAGAAATTGCAAAGGAACTAAATACAAAAGGCACAATGCCGATTTAAGTACAAGAAGACTGACTCATACTACTGTCTATGTTTTGAACGATTCCTGTGACATTAGTTATAGATTCCGATGCTTCACTTCAGGTTTACTGTATCCTCTGGACCATCTTATTGGCGACGAAATACAGAAATAGCATCGGAATTAATTACAAAACGCACAATGCCGACTTAAGTACAAGAAGACTGACTCTTCGTACTGACTATGCTTTGAACAATTCCTGTGACACTAGTTATAGATTACGATGATTCACTTCAGGTTTACTGTATCCCTTGGACCTTCTTATTGACGATGAAACACAGAAATCTAATCGGATTTAAATACAAAAGGCACAATGCCGACTTAAGTACAAGAAGACTGACTCTTCGTACTGACTATGCTTTGAATCATTCCTGTGACACTACTTATAGATTACGATGATTCACTTCAGGTTTACTGTATCCCTTGGACCTTCTTATTGACGATGAAACACAGAAATTGCATCGGAATTAAATACAAAAGGCACAATGCCGACTTAAGTACAAGAAGACTGACTCTTCATACTGACTCTGTTTGGAACAATTCCTGTGACACTAGTTATAGATTCCGATGCTTCACTTCAGGTTTACTGTATCCCTCTGACCTTCTTATTGACGATGAAACACGTATATTGCATCGGAATTAAATAGAAAAGGCACAATGCCGACTTAAGTACAAGAAGACTGACTCTTCTTACTGACTATGTCTTGAACCATTCCTGTGACACTAGTTATAGATTCCGATGCTTCACTTCTGGTTTACTGTATCCCTCTGACCTACTTATTGACGATGAAACACAGAAATTGCATCGGAATTAAATAGAAAAGACACAATGCCGACTTAAGTACAAGAAGACTGACTCTTCTTACTGTCTATGTTTTGAACCAATCCTGTGACACTAGTTATAGATTCCGATGCTTCACTTCAGGTTTACTGTATTAATCTGGCCTTCTTATTGACGATGAAACACAGAAATTGAATCGGAATTAAATAGAAAAGGCACAATGCCGGCTTTAGTACAAAGAGACTGACTCTTCTTATTGTCTATGTTTTGAACCATTCCTGTGACACTAGTTATAGAATCCGATGCTTCACTTCAGGTTTACTGTATCCCTCTGACGTTCTTATTGACGATGAAACACAGAAATTGCATCGGAATTAAATACAAAAGGCACAATGCGCTCTTAAGGACAAGATGTCTGACTCTTCTTACTGACTATGTATTGAACCACTCCTGTGACACTAGTTATAGATTCCGATGTTTCACTTCTGGTTTACTGTATCCCTCTGACCTTCTTATTGACGATGAAACACAGAAATTGCCTCGGAATTAAATAGAAAGGGCACAATGCCGACTTATGTACAAGAAGACTGACTCTTCTTACTGTCTGTGCTTTTGAACCATTCCTCTGACAGTAGTTATTGATTCCGATGTTTCACTTCAGGTTTACTGTATCCCTTGGACATTATTATTGACGATGAATCACAGAAATTGCATCGGAATTAAATAGAAAAGGCACAATGCCGACTTTATTACAAGAAGCCTGCTTCTTCTTACTGTCTATGCTTCGAACCATTCCTGTGACGCTAGTTACAGATTCCGATGCTTCACTTCAGGGTTACTCTATTAATCGGACCTTCTTAATGACGATGAAACACAGAAATTGCATCGGCATTAAATAGGAAATTCACAATGCCGACTTAAGTAGAAGAAGACTGACTCTTCCTACTGTCTATGTTTTCAACCATTCCTGAGACACTAGTTATAGATTCCGATGCTTCAGTTCAGGTTTACTGTATCCCTCTGACCTACTCATTGACGATGAAACTCAGATATTGCATCGGAATTAAATAGAAAAGGCACAATGCCGACTTAAGTACAAGAAGACTGACTCTTCTTACTGACTATGTTTTGAACCATTCCTGTGACACTAGTTATTGATTCCGATGCTTCACTTCTGGTTTACTGTATCCCTCTGACCTTCTTATTGACGATGAAACACAGAAATTGCATCGGAATTAAATACAAAAGGCACAATGCCGACTTAAGTACAAGAAGACTGACTCTTAGTACAGACTATGATTGAACCACTCCGGTTGCACTACTTATAGATTACGATGATTCTCTTCAGGTTTACTGTATCTCTTGGACCTTCTTATTGACGATGAAACACAGATATTGCATCGGAATTAAATGCAAAAGGCACAATGCCGACTTAAGTACAAGAAGACTGACTCTTCTTACTGACTATGTTTGGAACCATTCCTGTGACACTAATTATAGATTCCGATGCTTCTCTTCTGGTTTACTGTATCCCTCTGACCATCTTATTGACGATGAAACACAGATATTGCATCGGAATTAAATAGAAAAGGCACATTGCCGACTTAAGTACAAGAAGACCGACTCTTCTTACTGACTACGTTTTGAACCATTCCTGTGACACTAGTTATAGATTCCGATGATTCACTTCTGGTTTACTGTATCCCTCTGACCTTCTTATTGACGATGAAACACAGAAATTGCATCGGAATTAAATAGAAAAGACACAATGCCGACTTAAGTACAAGAAGACTGACTCTTCTTGCTGTCTATGTTATGAACCATTCCTGTGACACTAGTTATTCATTCCGATGTTTCACTTCAGGTTTACTGTATCCCTTGGACATTATTATTGACGATGAATCACAGAAATTGCATTGGAATTAAATAGAAAAGGCACAATGCCGACTTTATCACAAGAAGACTGTTTCTTCTTACTGTCTCTGCTTCGAACCATTCCTGTGACGCTAGTTACAGATTCCGATGCTTCACTTCAGGGTTACTCTATTAATCGGACCTTCTTAATGACGATGAAACACAGAAATTGCATCGGAATTAAATAGGAAAGGCACAATGCCGACTTAAGTAGAAGAAGACTGACTCTTCCTACTGTCTATAATTTCAACCATTCCTGAGCCACTAGTTATAGATTCCGATGCTTCAGTTCAGGTTTACTGTATCCCTCTGACCTTCTCATTGACGATGAAACTCAGAAATTGCATCGGAATTAAATACAAAAGACACAATGCCGACTTAAGTACATGAAAACTGACTCTTCTTACTGTCAATGTTTTGAACCAATCCTGTGACACTAGTTATAAATTCCGATGCTTCACTTAGGTTTACTGTATCCATAGGACCTTCTTATTGATGGTGAAACATAGAAATTGACGGAACTAAATACAAAAGGCACAATACCGACTTAAGTACAAGAAGACTGACTCTTACTACTGTCTATGTTTTGAACGATTCCTGTGACATTAGTTATAGATTCCGAGGCTTCACGTCAGGTTTACTGTATCCTTTAGACCATCTTATTGGCGACGAAATATAGAAATAGCATCCGAATTAATTACAAAAGGCACAATGCCGACATAAGTACAAGAAGACTGACTCTTCTTATTGTCTATGTTTTGAACCATTCCTGAGACACTAGTTATAGATTCCGATGCTTCTGTTCAGGTTAACTGTATCCCTCTGACCTTCTCATTGACGATGAAACTCAGAAATTGCATCGGAATTAAATACAAAAGGCACAATGCAAACTTAAGTACAAGAAGACTGACTCTTAGTACAGACTATGATTGAACCACTCCGGTTGCACTACTTATAGATTACGATGATTCACTTTAGGTTTACTGTATCCCTTGGACATTCTTATTGACGATGAAACACAGATATTGCATCGGAATAAAATAGAAAAGGCACAATGGCGACTTAAGTACAAGAAGAATGACTCTTCTTACTGACTGTTTTGAACCATTCCTGTCACACTAGTTATAGATTCCGATGCTTCACTTCAGGTTTACTGTATCCCTCTGACCTTTTTATTGACGATGATACACAGAAATTGCTTCAGAATTAAATACAAAAGGCACAATGCCGACTTAAGTACAAGGAGACTGACCCTTCTTACTGACTGTTTTGAACCATTCCTGTGACACTAGTTATAGATTCAGATACTTCACTTCAGGTTTACTGCATCCCTCTGACCTTGTTATTGACGATGATACACAGAAATTGGATCGGAATTAAATACAAAAGGCACAATGCAGACTTAAGTACAAGAAGACTGACTCTTCTTACAGTCTATGATTTGAACCATTCCTGTGACACTAGTTATAGATTCCGATGCTTCACTTTAGGTTTACCGTATCCCTTGGACCTTCTTATTGACAATGAAACACAGAAATTGCATCGGAATTAAATACAAAAGGCACAATGCCGACTTAAGTACAAGAAGACTGACCCTTCATACTGTCTATGTTTTGAACGATTCCTGTGACACTAGTTACAGATTCTGATGATTCACTTCAGGATTACTGTTTCCCTCTGACCTTCTTATTGACGATGAAACACAGAAATTGCATCGGAATTAAATACAAAACGCACAATGCCGACTTAAGTACAAGAAGACTGACTCTTCTTACTGTCTATGTTTTGAACCATTCGTGTGACACTAGTTATGGATTCCGGTGCTTCACTTCAGGTTTACTGTATCCTTTGGACCTTGTTATTGACGATGAAACACAGAAATTGCATCGGAATGAAATAGAAAAGGCTCAATGCCGACTTAAGTACAAGAAGACTGACTCTTCCTACTATCTATGCTTTGAACCATTCCGGTGACACTCGTTATAGATTCCGATGCTTCACTTCAGGTTTACTCTATCCCTAGGACCTTCTTATTGACGATGAAACACAGAAATTGCATCGGAATTAAATACAAAAGGCACAATGCCGTCTTAAGTACAAGAAGACTGACCCTTCTTTCTGTCTATGCTTCGAACCATTAATGTGACGCTAGTTACAGATTCCGAAGCTTCACTTCAGGGTTACTGCATTAATCTGACCTTCTTAATGACGATGAAACACAGAAATTGCATCGGAATTAAATAGAAAAGGCACAATGCCGACTTAAGTAGAAGAAGACTGACTCTTCCTACTGTCTATGTTTTGAACCATTCCTGTGACACTAGTTATAGATTCTGATGCATCACATTAGGTTTACTCTATCCATAGGAGCTTCTTATTGACGATGAAACACAGAAATTGCAACGGAACCAAATACAAAAGGCACAATGCCGACTTAAGTACAAGAAGACTGACTCTTACTACTGTCTATGTTTTGAACGATTCCTGGGCCATTAGTTATAGATTCCGATGCTTTACTTCAGGTTTACTGTATCCCTATGACCTTCTTATTGACGATGAAACACAGAAATTGCATCGGAACTAAAAACAAAAGGCACAATGCCGACTTAAGTATAAGAAGATTGACTCTTCCTACTGTCTATGTTTTGAACCATTCCTGTGACACTAGTTATAGATTCCGGTGCTTTACTTCAGGTTTACTGTATCCCTCTGAGCTTCTTATTGACGATGAAACACAAAAATTGCATCGGAATTAAATAGAAAAAGTACAATGCCGACTTAAGTACAAGAAGACTGACTCTTCCTACTATCTATGTTTTGGACCATTCCTGTGACACTAGTTATAGATTCCGATGCTTCACTTCAGGTTTACTGTATCCCTCTGACCTTCTGTTTGACGATGAAACACAGAAATTGCATCGGAATTAAATAGAAAAGGCACAATACCGACTTCAGTACAAGAAGATTGACTCTTCCTACTGTCTATGTTTTGAACCATTCCTGTGACACTAGTTATAGATTCCGATGCTTCACTTCAGGTTTACTGTATCCCTGTGACTTTCTTCTTGACGATGAAAGACAGAAATTGTATCGGAATTAAATACAAAAGGCACAATGCCGACTTAAGTACAAGAAGACTGACTCTTCATACTGACTATGTTTGGAACCATTCCTGTGACACTAGTTATAGATTCCGATGCTTCACTTCTGGTTTACTGTATCCCTCTGACCTTCCTATTGACGATGAAACACAGAAATTGCATCGGAATTACATAGAAAAGGCACAATGCCGACTTAAGTACAAGAAGACTGACTCTTCTTACTGTCTATGTTTTGAACCATTCCTGTGACACTAGTTATAGATTCCGATGCTTCACTTCAGGTTTACTGTATCCCTTGCACCTTCTTACTGACGATGAAACACAGAAATTGCATCGGAATTAAATACAAAAGGCACAATGCCGACTTAAGTACAAGAAGACTGACCCTTCTTACTGTCTGTGTTTTGAACCATTCCTGTGACACTAGTTATAGATTCCGATGCTTCACTTCAGGTTTACTGTATCCCTCTGACCTTATTGACGATGAAACACAGAAATTGCATCGGTATTAAATACAAAAGGCACAATACCGTCTTAAGTACAAGAAGACTGACTCTTAGTACACACTATGATTGAACCACTCCTGTGATACTACTTATAGATTACGATGATTCACTTCAGGTTTACTGTATCCCTTGTACCTTCTTATTGAGGATGAAACACAGATATTGCATCGGAATTAAATACAAAAGGCACAATGCTGACTTAAGTACAAGAAGACTGACTCTTCTTACTGACTATGTTTGGAACCATTCCTGTGACACTAATTATAGATTCCGATGCTTCTCTTCAGGTTTACTGTATCCCTCTGACCTTCTTATTGAAGATGAAACACAGATATTGCATCGGAACTAAATAGAAAAGGCACATTGCCGACTTAAGTACAAGAAGACTGACTCTTCTTACTGACTATGTTTTGAACCATTCCTGTGACACTAGTTATAGATTCCGATGATTCACTTCTGGTTTACTGTATCTATGTGACCTTCTTATTGACGGGGAAACACAGAAATTGCATTGGAATTAAATTGAAAAGGCACAATGCCGAATTAAGTACAAGAAGACTGACTCTCCTTACTGTCTATGTTTTAACAAATCCTGTGACACTAGTTATAGATTCCGATGCTTCACTTCAGGTTTACTGTATCCCTTGGACCTTCGTATTGACGATGAAACACAGAAAATGCATCGGAATTAAATAGAAAAGGCACAATGCGAACTTAAGTACAAGAAGACTGACTCTTCTTACTGACTATGTTTTGAACCATTCCTGTGACACTACTTATGGATTCCGATGCTTCACTTCTGGTTTACTGTATCCCTCTGACCTTCTTATTGACGATGAAACACAGAAATTGCCTCGGAATTAAATAGAAAAGGCACAATGATGACTTAAGTACAAGAAGCCTGACTCTTCTTACTGTCTATGTTTTGAACCATTCCTGTGACACTAGTTATAGATTCCGATGCTTCACTTCAGGTTTACTGTATCCCTTGGACCTTCCTATTGACGATGAAACACAGATAATTGCATCGGAATGAAATAGAAAAGGCACAATGCCGACTTAAGTACAAGCAGACTGTTTCTTCTTACTGTCTATGTTTCGAACCATTCCTGTGACGCTAGTTACAGATTCCGATGCTTCACTTCAGGGTTACTGTATTAATCTGACCTTCTTAATGACGATGAAACACAGAAATTGCATCGGAATTAAATAGAAAAGGCACAATGTCGTCTTAAGTAGAAGAAGACTGACTCCTCCTACTGTCTATGTTTTGAACTAATCCTGTGACACTAGTTATAGATTCCGATGCTTCACTTCAGGTTTACTCTATCCATAGGACCTTCTTATTGACGATGAAACACAGAAATTGCAACGGAACTAAATACAAATGGCACAATGCCGACTTAAGTACAAGAAGACTGACTGATACTACTGTCTATGTTTTGAACGATTCCTGTGACATTAGTTATAGATTCCGATGTTTCACTTCAGGTTTACTGTATCCTTTGGACCATTTTATTGGCGACGAAATACAGAAATAGCATCGGAAATAATTACAAAAGGCACAATGCCGACATAAGTACAAGAAGGCTGGCTCTTCATACTGACTGGTTTGAACCATTCCTGTGACACTAGTTATAGATTCCGATGCTTCACCTCAGGTTTACTGTATCCCTCTGACCTTCTTATTGACGATGAAACACTGAAATTGCATCGGAATTAAATACAAAAGGCACAATGCCATCTTATGTACAAAAAGACTGACTCTTCTTACCGTCAATGTTTTGAACCATTCCTGTGCCACTAGTGATAGATTCCGATGCTTCACTTCAGGTTTACTGTATCCCTTGCACCTTCTTATTGACGATGAAACACAGAAATTGCATCGGAATTAAATACAAAAGGCACAATGCCTACTTAAGTACAAGAAGACTGACCCTTCTTACTGTCTGTGTTTTGAACCATTCCTGTGACACTAGTTATAGATTCCGATGCTTCACCTCAGGTTTACTGTATCCCTCCGACCTTCTTATTGACGATGAAACACAGAAATTGCATCGGAAATAAATACAAAAGGCACAATGCCGACTTAAGTACAAGAAGACTGACTCTTAGAGCAGACTATGATTGAACCACTCCTGTTGCACTGCTTATAGATTACGATGATTCACTTCAGGTTTACTGTATCCCTTGGACCTTCTTATTGACGATGAAACACAGATATTGCATCGGAATTAAATAGAAAAGGCACATTGCCGACTTAAGTACAAGAAGACTGACTCTTCTTACTGACTATGTTTTGAACCATTCCTGTGACACTAGTTATAGATTCCGAGGATTCACTTCTGGTTTACTGTATCTATCTGACCTTCTTATTGGCGATGAAACACAGAAATTGCATTGGAATTAAATTGAAAAGGCACAATGCCGAATTAAGTACAAGAAGTCTGACTCTCCTTACTGTCTATGCTTTGAACTAATCCTGTGACACTAGTTATAGATTCCGATGCTTCACTTCAGGTTTACTGTATCCCTTGGACCTTCGTATTGACGATGAAACACAGAAAATGCATTGGAATTAAATAGAAAAGGCACAATGCGAACTTAAGTACAAGAAGACTGACTCTTCTTACAGACTATGTTTTGAACCATTCCTGTGACACTAGTTATAGATTCCAGTGCTTCACTTCTGGTTTACTGTATCCCTCTGACCTTCTTATTGACGATGAAACACAGAAATTGCATCGGAATTAAATAGAAAAGGCACAATGCCGTCTTAAGTAGAAGAAGACTGACTCTTCCAACTGTCTATGTTTTGAACTAATCCTGTAACACTAGTTATAGATTCCGATGCTTCACTTCAGGTTTACTCTATCCATAGGACCTTCTTATTGACGATGAAACACAGAAATTGCAACGGAACTAAATACAAAAGGCACAATGCCGACCTAAGTGCTAGAAGACTGACTCATACTACTGTCTATGTTTTGAACGATTCCTGTGACATTAGTTATAGATTCCGATGTTTCACTTCAGGTTTACTGTATCCTTTGGACCATTTTATTGGCGACGAAATACAGAAATAGCATCGGAAATAATTACAAAAGGCACAATGCCGACATAAGTACAAGAAGGCTGGCTCTTCATACTGACTGGTTTGAACCATTCCTGTGACACTAGTTATAGATTCCGATGCTTCACCTCAGGTTTACTGTATCCCTCTGACCTTCTTATTGACGATGAAACACTGAAATTGCATCGGAATTAAATACAAAAGGCACAATGCCATCTTATGTACAAAAAGACTGACTCTTCTTACCGTCAATGTTTTGAACCATTCCTGTGCCACTAGTGATAGATTCCGATGCTTCACTTCAGGTTTACTGTATCCCTTGCACCTTCTTATTGACGATGAAACACAGAAATTGCATCGGAATTAAATACAAAAGGCACAATGCCTACTTAAGTACAAGAAGACTGACCCTTCTTACTGTCTGTGTTTTGAACCATTCCTGTGACACTAGTTATAGATTCCGATGCTTCACCTCAGGTTTACTGTATCCCTCCGACCTTCTTATTGACGATGAAACACAGAAATTGCATCGGAAATAAATACAAAAGGCACAATGCCGACTTAAGTACAAGAAGACTGACTCTTAGAGCAGACTATGATTGAACCACTCCTGTTGCACTGCTTATAGATTACGATGATTCACTTCAGGTTTACTGTATCCCTTGGACCTTCTTATTGACGATGAAACACAGATATTGCATCGGAATTAAATAGAAAAGGCACATTGCCGACTTAAGTACAAGAAGACTGACTCTTCTTACTGACTATGTTTTGAACCATTCCTGTGACACTAGTTATAGATTCCGAGGATTCACTTCTGGTTTACTGTATCTATCTGACCTTCTTATTGGCGATGAAACACAGAAATTGCATTGGAATTAAATTGAAAAGGCACAATGCCGAATTAAGTACAAGAAGTCTGACTCTCCTTACTGTCTATGCTTTGAACTAATCCTGTGACACTAGTTATAGATTCCGATGCTTCACTTCAGGTTTACTGTATCCCTTGGACCTTCGTATTGACGATGAAACACAGAAAATGCATTGGAATTAAATAGAAAAGGCACAATGCGAACTTAAGTACAAGAAGACTGACTCTTCTTACAGACTATGTTTTGAACCATTCCTGTGACACTAGTTATAGATTCCAGTGCTTCACTTCTGGTTTACTGTATCCCTCTGACCTTCTTATTGACGATGAAACACAGAAATTGCATCGGAATTAAATAGAAAAGGCACAATGCCGTCTTAAGTAGAAGAAGACTGACTCTTCCAACTGTCTATGTTTTGAACTAATCCTGTAACACTAGTTATAGATTCCGATGCTTCACTTCAGGTTTACTCTATCCATAGGACCTTCTTATTGACGATGAAACACAGAAATTGCAACGGAACTAAATACAAAAGGCACAATGCCGACCTAAGTGCTAGAAGACTGACTCATACTACTGTCTATGTTTTGAACGATTCCTGTGACATTAGTTATAGATTCCGATGTTTCACTTCAGGTTTACTGTATCCTTTGGACCATCTTACTGGCGACGAAATACAGAAATAGCATCGGAATTAATTCCAAAAGGCACAATGCCGACATAAGTACAAGAAGGCTGGCTCTTCATACTGACTGGTTTGAACCATTCCTGTGACACTAGCTATAGATTCGGATGCTTCACTTCAGTTTTACTGTATCCCTCTGACCTTCTTATTGACGATGAAACACTGAAATTTGCATCGGAATTAAATACAAAAGGCACAATGCCATCTTATGTACAAAAAGACTGACTCTTCTTACTGTCTATGTTTTGAACCATTCCTGTGACACTAGTTATAGATTCCGATGCTTCACTTCAGGTTTACTGTATCCCTTGCACCTTCTTATTGACGATGAAACACAGAAATTGCATCGGAATTAAATACAAAAGGCACAATGCCGACTTAAGTACAAGAAGACTGACTCTTAGAGCAGACTATGATTGAACCACTCCTGTTGCACTGCTTATAGATTACGATGATTCACTTCAGGTTTACTGTATCCCTTGGACCTTCTTATTGACGATGAAACACAGATATTGCATCGGAATTAAATAGAAAAGGCACATTGCCGACTTAAGTACAAGAAGACTGACTCTTCTTACTGACTATGTTTTGAACCATTCCTGTGACACTAGTTATAGATTCCGAGGATTCACTTCTGGTTTACTGTATCTATCTGACCTTCGTATTGACGATGAAACACAGAAATTGCATTGGAATTAAATAGAAAAGGCACAATGCGAACTTAAGTACAAGAAGACTGACTCTTCTTACAGACTATGTTTTGAACCATTCCTGTGACACTAGTTATATATTCCGATGCTTCACTTCTGGTTTACTGTATCCCTCTGACCTTCTTATTGACGATGAAACACAGAAATTGCCTCGGAAATAAATAGAAAAGGCACAATGCCGACTTAAGTACAAGAAGCCTGACTCTTCTTACTGTTTATGTTTTGAACCATTCCTGTGACACTAGTTATGGATTCCGATGCTTCACTTCAGGGTTACCGTATTAATCTGACCTTCTTAATGAGGATGAAACACAGAAATTGCATCGGAATTAAATAGGAAGGGCACAATGCCGTCTTAAGTTGAAGAAGACTGACTCTTCCTACTGTCTATGTTTTGAACTAATCCTGTAACACTAGTTATAGATTCCGATGCTTCACTTCTGGTTTACTCTATCCATAGGACCTTCTTATTGACGATGAAACACAGAAATTGCAACGGAACTAAATGCAAAAGGCACAATGCCGACTTAAGTACAAGAAGACTGACTCATACTACTGTATATGTTTTGAACGATTCCTGTGACATTAGTTATAGATTCCGATGCTTCACTTCAGGTTTACTGTATCCTTTGGACCATCTTATTGGCGACGAAATACAGAAATAGCATCGGAATTAATTACAAAAGGCACAACGCCGACATAAGTACAAGAAGGCTGACTCTTCATACTGACTGTTTTTGAACCATTCCTGTGACACTAGTTATAGATTCCGATGCTTCACCTCAGGTTTACCGTATCCCTCTGACCTTCTTAGTGACGATGAAACACTGAAATTGCATCGCAATTAAATACAAAAGGCACAATGCCAACTTATGTACAAGAAGACTGATTCTTCATCCTGACTATGCTTGGAACGATTCCTGTGACATTAGTTACAGATTCCGATGCTTCACTTCAGGTATACTGTATCCTTTGGACCATCTTATTGGCGAAGAAATACAGAAATTGCATAGGAATTAATTAGAAAAGGCACAATGCCGACTTAAGTACAAGAAGACTGACTCTTCTTACTGTCTATGTTTTGAACCATTCCTGTGATACTAGTTATAGATTCCGATGCTTCACTCCAGGTTTACTGTATCCCTCTGTCCTTCTTATTGACGATGAAACACAGAAATTAAATCGGAATTGAATACAAAAGGCACAATGCCGACTTAAGTACAAGAAGACTGACTCTTCGTACTGACTATGCTTTGAATCATTCCTGTGACACTACTTATAGATTACGATGATTCACTTCAGGTTTACTGTATCCCTTGGACCTTCTTATTGACGATGAAACACAGAAATTGCATCGGATTAAAATACAAAAAGCACAATGCCGACTTATGTACAAGAAGACTGACTCTTCATACTGACTCTGTTTGGAACCATTCCTGTGACACTAGTTATAGATTCCGAAGCTTCACTTCAGGTTTACTGTATCCCTCTGACCTTCTTATTGACGATGAAACACAGATATTGGATCGGAATTAAATAGAAAAGGCACAATGCCGACTTAAGTACAAGAAGACTGACTCTTCTTACTGACTATGTTTTGAAACATTCCTGTGACACTAGTTATAGATTCCGATGCTTCACTTCTGGTTTACTGTATCCCTCTGACCTTCGTATTGACGATGAAACACAGAAATTGCATCGGAATTAAATACAAAATGCACAATGCGCACTTAAGGACAAGATGACTGACTCTACTCACTGACTATGTATTGAACCACTTCTGTGACACTAGTTATAGATTCCGATGCTTCACTTCTGGGTTACTGTATCCCTCTGACCTTCTTATTGACGATGAAACACAGAAATTGCCTCGGAATTAAATAGAAAGGGCACAATGCCGACTTAAGTACAAGAAGACTGACTCTTCTTACTGTCTATGCTTTTGAACCATTCCTGTGACACTAGTTATTGATTACGATGTTTCACTTCAGGTTTACTGTGTCCCTTGGACATTCTTATTGACGATGAATGACAGAAATTGCATCGGAATTAAATAGAAAAGGCACAATGCCGACTTAATTTCAAGAAGACTGTTTCTTCTTACTGTCTATGTTTCGAACCATTCCTGTGACGCTAGTTACAGATTCCGATGCTTCACTTCAGGGTTACTGTATTAATCGGACCTTCTTAATGACGATGAAACACAGAAATTGCATTGGAATTAAATAGGAAAGGCACAATGCCGACTTAAGTAGAAGAAGACTGACTCTTCCTACTGTCTATGTTTTGAACCAATCCCGTGACACTAGTTATAAATTCCGATGCTTCACTTCAGGTTTACTCTATCCATAGGACCTTCTTATTGACGATGAAACACAGAAATTGACGGAACTAAATACAAAAGGCACAATGACGACATAAGTACAAGAAGACTGACTCTTACTACTGTCTATGTTTTGAACGATTCCTGTGACATTAGTTATAGATTCCGAGGCTTCACTTCAGGTTTACTGTATCCTTTGGACCATCTTATTGGCGACGAAATACAGAAATAGCAACCGAATTAATTACAAAAGGCATAATGCTGACTTAAGTACAAGAAGACTTACTCTTCTTATTGTCTATGTTTTGAACCATTCCTGAGACACTAGTTATAGATTCCGATGCTTCAGTTCAGGTTTACTGCATCCCTCTGACCTTCTTATTGACGATGAGACTCAGAAATTGCATCGGAATTAAATACAAAAGGCACAATGCCGACTTAAGTACAAGAAGACTGACTCTTTCTACTGTCTATGTTTTGAACCATTCCTGTGACACTAGTTATAGATTCCGATGCTTCACTTCAGGTTTACTGTAACCCTCTGACCTTCTTGATAACGATTAAACACAGAAATTGCATCGGAATTAAATAGAAGAGGCACAATGCCGACTTAAGTACAAGAAGACTGACGCTTCCGAATATCCATGTTTTGAACCATTCCTGTGACACTAGTTATAGATTCCGATGTTTCACTTCAGGTTTACTGTATCCCTCTGACCTTCTTATTGACGATGAAACACAGAAATTGCATCGGAATTAAATACAAACGGCACAATGCCAACTTAAGTACAAAAAGACTGACTCTTCTTACTGACTATGATTTGAACCATTCCTGGGACACTAGTTATAGATTCCGATGCTTCACATCAGGTTTACTGTATCCCTTGCACCTTCTTATTGACGATGAAACACAGAAATTGCTTCGGAATTAAATACAAAAGGCACAATGCCGACTTAAGTACTAGACGACTGACCGTTCCTACTGTCTATGTTTTGAATCATTCCTGTGACACTTTTATAGATTCCGATGCTTCACTTCAGGTTCACTGTATACCTCTGACCTTCTTATTGACGATGAAACACAGAAATTGCATCGGAATTAAATACAAACGGCACAATGCCGACTTAAGTACAGGAAGACTGACTCTTCGTACTGACTATGTTTAGAACCATTCGTGTGACACTAGTTATAGATTACGATGATTCACTTCAGGTTTACTGTATCCCTTGGCCATTCTTTTTGACGATGAAACACAGATACTGCATCGGAATAAATTAGAAAAGGCAGAATGCCGACTTAAGTACAAGAAGACTGACTCTTCATACTGACTATGTTTGGAACCATTCCTGTGACACTAGTTATAGATTCCGATGCTTCACTTCAGGTTTACTGTATCCCTCTGACCTTCTTATTGACGATGAAACATAGGAAATGCATCGGAATTAAATTCAAAAGGCACAATGGCGACTTAAGTAAAAGAAGACTGACTCTTCTTACTGACTGTTTTGAACCATTCCTGTGACACTAGTTATAGATTCCGATGCTTCACTTCTGGTTTACTGTATCCCTCTGACCTTCTTATTGACGATGAAACACAGAAATTGCATCGGAATTAAATAGAAAAGACACAATGCCGACTTAAGTACAAGAAGACTGACTCCTCTTACTGTCTATGTTTTGAACCAATCCTGTGACACTAGTTATAGATTCCGATGCTTCACTTCAGGTTTACTGTATCCGTTGGACCTTCGTATTGACGATGAAACTCAGAAATTGCACCGGAATTACATAGAAAAGGCACAATGCCGACATAAGTACAAGAAGACTGACTCTTCTTACTGTCTATGATTTGAACCATTCCTGTGACGCTAGTTACAGATTCCAGAGCTTCACTTCAGGTTTACTGTATTAATCTGACCTTCTTATTGACGATGAAACACAAAAATTGAATCGGAATTAAATAGAAAAGATACAATGCCGGCTTAAGTACAAAAAGACGGACTTTTCTTACTGTCTATGTTTTGAACCATTCCTGTGACACTACTTATAGATTCCGATGCTTCACTTCTGGTTTACTGTATCCCACTGACCTTCTTATTGACGATGAAACACAGAAATTGCCTCGGAATTAAATAGAAAAGGCACAATGATGACTTAAGTACAAGAAGCCTGACTCTTCTTACTGTCTATGTTTTGAACCATTCCTGTGACACTAGTTATAGATTCCGATGCTTCACTTCAGGTTTACTGTATCCCTTGGACATTCTTATTGACGATGAAACACAGATAATTGCATCGGAATTAAATAGAAAAGGCACAATGCCGACTTAAGTACAAGCAGACTGTTTCTTCTTACTGTCTATGTTTCGAACCATTCCTGTGACGCTAGTTACAGATTCCGATGCTTCACTTCAGGGTTACTGTATTAATCTGACCTTCTTAATGACGATGAAACACAGAAATTGCATCGGAATTAAATAGAAAAGGCACAATGTCGTCTTAAGTAGAAGAAGACTGACTCCTCCTACTGTCTATGTTTTGAACTAATCCTGTGACACTAGTTATAGATTCCGATGCTTCACTTCAGGTTTACTCTATCCATAGGACCTTCTTATTGACGATGAAACACAGAAATTGCAACGGAACTAAATACAAATGGCACAATGCCGACTTAAGTACAAGAAGACTGACTCATACTACTGTCTATGATTTGAACGATTCCTGTGACATTAGTTATAGATTCCGATGTTTCACTTCAGGTTTACTGTATCCTTTGGACCATTTTATTGGCGACGAAATACAGAAATAGCATCGGAATTAATTACAAAAGGTACAATGCCGACATAAGTACAAGAAGGCTGGCTCTTCATACTGACTGGTTTGAACCATTCCTGTGACACTAGTTATAGATTCCGATGCTTCACCTCAGGTTTACTGTATCCCTCTGACCTTCTTATTGACGATGAAACACTGAAATTGCATCGGAATTAAATACAAAAGGCACAATGCCATCTTATGTACAAAAAGACTGACTCTTCTCATCGTCAATGTTTTGAACCATTCCTGTGCCACTAGTGATAGATTCCGATGCTTCACTTCAGGTTTACTGTATCCCTTGCACCTTCTTATTGACGATGAAACACAGAAATTGCTTCGGAATTAAATACAAAAGGCAGAATGCCTACTTAAGTACAAGAAGACTGACCCTTCTTACTGTCTGTGTTTTGAACCATTCCTGTGACACTAGTTATAGATTCCGATGCTTCACCTCAGGTTTACTGTATCCCTCTGACCTTCTTATTGACGATGAAACACAGAAATTGCATCGGAATTAAATACAAAAGGCACAATGCCGACTTAAGTACAAGAAGACTGACTCTTAGTGCAGACTATGATTGAACCACTCCTGTTGCACTGCTTATAGATTACGATGATTCACTTCAGGTTTACTGTATCCCTTGGACCTTCTTATTGACGATGAAACACAGAAATTGCATCGGAATTAAATAGAAAAGGCACAATGCCGTGTTAAGTAGAAGAAGACTGACTCTTCCAACTGTCTATGATTTTAACTAATCCTGTAACACTAGTTATAGATTCCGATGCTTCACTTCAGGTTTACTCTATCCATAGGACCTTCTTATTGACGATGAAACACAGAAATTGCAACGGAACTAAATACAAAAGGCACAATGCCGACCTAAGTACAAGAAGACTGACTCATACTACTGTCTATGTTTTGAACGATTCCTGTGACATTAGTTATAGATTCCGATGTTTCACTTCAGGTTTACTGTATCCTTTGGACCATCTTACTGGCGACGAAATACAGAAATAGCATCGGAATTAATTCCAAAAGGCACAATGCCGACATAAGTACAAGAAGGCTTGCTCTTCATACTGACTGGTTTGAACCATTCCTGTGACACTAGTTATAGATTCCGATGCTTCACTTCAGTTTTACTGTATCCCTCTGACCTTCTTATTGACGATGAATCACTGAAATTTGCATCGGAATTAAATACAAAAGGCACAATGCCATCTTATGAACAAAAAGACTGACTCTTCTTACTGTCTATGTTTTGAACCATTCCTGTGACACTAGTTATAGATTCCGATGCTTCACTTCAGGTTTACTGTATCCCTTGCACCTTCTTATTGACGATGAAACACAGAAATTGCATCGGAATTAAATACAAAAGGCACAATGCCGACTTAAGTACAAGAAGACTGACCCTTCTTACTGTCTGTGTTTTGAACCATTCCTGTGACACTAGTTATAGATTCCGATGCCGCACTTCATGTTTACTGTATCCCTCTGACCTTCTTATTGACGATGAAACACAGAAATTGCATCGGAATTAAATACAAAAGGCACAATGCCGACTTAAGTACAAGAAGACTGACTCTTAGTACAGACTATGATTGAACCACTCCTGTTGCACTGCTTATAGATTACGATGATTCACTTCAGGTTTACTGTATCCCTTGGACCTTCTTATTGACGATGAAACACAGATATTGCATCGCAATTAAATAGAAAAGGCACATTGCCGACTTAAGTACAAGAAGACTGACTCTTCTTACTGACTGTGTTTTGAACCATTCCTGTGATTCCGAGGATTCACTTCTGGTTTACTGTATCTATCTGACCTTCTTATTGACGATGAAACACAGAAATTGCATTGGAATTAAATTGAAAAGGCACAATGCCGAGTTAAGTACAAGAAGACTGACTCTCCTTACTGTCTATGCTTTGAACTAATCCTGTGACACTAGTTATAGATTCCGATGCTTCACTTCAGGTTTACTGTATCCCTTGGACCTTCGTATTGACGATGAAACACAGAAATTGCATTGGAATTAAATAGAAAAGGCACAATGCGAACTTAAGTACAAGAAGACTGACTCTTCTTACAGACTATGTTTTGAACCATTCCTGTGACACTAGTTATATATTCCGATGCTTCACTTCTGGTTTACTGTATCCCTCTGACCTTCTTATTGACGATGAAACACAGAAATTGCCTCGGAATTAAATAGAAAAGGCACAATGCCGTCTTAAGTTGAAGAAGACTGACTCTTCCTACTGTCTATGTTTTGAACTAATCCTGTAACACTAGTTATAGATTCCGATGCTTCACTTCTGGTTTACTCTATCCATAGGACCTTCTTATTGACGATGAAACACAGAAATTGCAACGGAACTAAATGCAAAAGGCACAATGCCGACTTAAGTACAAGAAGACTGACTCATACTACTGTATATGTTTTGAACGATTCCTGTGACATTAGTTATAGATTCCGATGCTTCACTTCAGGTTTACTGTATCCTTTGGACCATCTTATTGGCGACGAAATACAGAAATAGCATCGGAATTAATTACAAAAGGCCCAACGCCGACATAAGTACAAGAAGGCTGACTCTTCATACTGACTGTTTTTGAACCATTCCTGTGACACTAGTTATAGATTCCGATGCTTCACCTCAGGTTTACCGTATCCCTCTGACCTTCTTAGTGACGATGAAACACTGAAATTGCATCGCAATTAAATACAAAAGGCACAATGCCAACTTATGTACAAGAAGACTGATTCTTCATCCTGACTATGTTTGGAACGATTCCTGTGACATTAGTTACAGATTCCGATGCTTCACTTCAGGTATACTGTATCCTTTGGACCATCTTATTGGCGAAGAAATACAGAAATTGCATAGGAATTAATTAGAAAATGCACAATGCCGACTTAAGTACAAGAAGACTGACTCTTCTTACTGTCTATGTTTTGAACCATTCCTGTGACACTAGTTATAGATTCCGATGCTTCACTCCAGGTTTACTGTATCCCGCTGTCCTTCTTATTGACGATGAAACACAGAAATTAAATCGGAATTGAATACAAAAGGCACAATGCCGACTTAAGTACAAGAAGACTGACTCTTCGTACTGACTATGCTTTGAATCATTCCTGTGACACTACTTATAGATTACGATGATTCACTTCAGGTTTACTGTATCCCTTGGACCTTCTTATTGACGATGAAACACAGAAATTGCATCGGATTCAAATACAAAAGGCACAATGCCGACTTATGTACAAGAAGACTGACTCTTCATACTGACTCTGTTTGGAACCATTCCTGTGACACTAGTTATAGATTCCGAAGCTTCACTTCAGGTTTACTGTATCCCTCTGACCTTCTTATTGACGATGAAACACAGATATTGGATCGGAATTAAATAGAAAAGGCACAATGCCGACTTAAGTACAAGAAGACTGACTCTTCTTACTGACTATGTTTTGAAACATTCCTGTGACACTAGTTATAGATTCCGATGCTTCACTTCTGGTTTACTGTATCCCTCTGACCTTCTTATTGACGATGAAACACAGAAATTGCATCGGAATTAAATACAAAATGCACAATGCGCACTTAAGGACAAGATGACTGACTCTACTCACTGACTATGTATTGAACCACTCCTGTGACACTAGTAATAGATTCCGATGCTTCACTTCTGGGTTACTGTATCCCTCTGACCTTCTTATTGACGATGAAACACAGAAATTGCCTCGGAATTAAATAGTAAGGGCACAATGCCGACTTAAGAACAAGAAGACTGACTCTTCTTACTGTCTATGCTTTTGAACCATTCCTGTGACACTAGTTACTGATTACGATGTTTCACTTCAGGTTTACTGTGTCCCTTGGACATTCTTATTGACGATGAATGACAGAAATTGCATCGGAATTAAATAGAAAAGGCACAATGCCGACTTAATTACAAGAAGACTGTTTCTTCTTACTGTCTATGTTTCGAACCATTCCTGTGACGCTAGTTACAGATACCGATGCTTGACTTCAGGGTTACTGTATTAATCGGACCTTCTTAATGACGATGAAACACAGAAATTGCATTGGAATTAAATAGGAAAGGCACAATGCCGACTTAAGTAGAAGAAGACTGACTCTTCCTACTGTCTATGTTTTGAACCAATCCCGTGACACTAGTTATAAATTCCGATGCTTCACTTCAGGTTTACTCTATCCATAGGACCTTCTTATTGACGATGAAACACAGAAATTGACGGAACTAAATACAAAAGGCACAATGCCGACTTAAGTACAAGAAGACTGACTCTTACTACTGTCTATGTTTTGAACGATTCCTGTGACATTAGTTATAGATTCCGAGGCTTCACTTCAGGTTTACTGTATCCTTTGGACCATCTTATTGGCGACGAAATACAGAAATAGCAACCGAATTAATTACAAAAGGCATAATGCTGACTTAAGTACAAGAAGACTTACTCTTCTTATTGTCTATGTTTTGAACCATTCCTGAGACACTAGTTATAGATTCCGATGCTTCAGTTCAGGTTTACTGCATCCCTCTGACCTTCTTATTGACGATGAAACTCAGAAATTGCATCGGAATTAAATACAAAAGGCACAATGCCGACTTAAGTACAAGAAGACTGACTCTTTCTACTGTCTATGTTTTGAACCATTCCTGTGACACTAGTTATAGATTCCGATGCTTCACTTCAGGTTTACTGTATCCCTCTGACCTTCTTGATAACGATTAAACACAGAAATTGCATCGGAATTAAATAGAAGAGGCACAATGCCGACTTAAGTACAAGAAGACTGACGCTTCCGAATATCCATGTTTTGAACCATTCCTGTGACACTAGTTATAGATTCCGATGTTTCACTTCAGGTTTACTGTATCCCTCTGACCTTCTTATTGACGATGAAACACAGAAATTGCATCGGAATTAAATACAAACGGCACAATGCCAACTTAAGTACAAAAAGACTGACTCTTCTTACTGACTATGATTTGAACCATTCCTGGGACACTAGTTATAGATTCCGATGCTTCACATCAGGTTTACTGTATCCCTTGCACCTTCTTATTGACGATGAAACACAGAAATTGCTTCGGAATTAAATACAAAACGCACAATGCCGACTTAAGTACAAGACGACTGACCGTTCCTACTGTCTATGTTTTGAATCATTCCTGTGACACTTTTATAGATTCCGATGCTTCACTTCAGGTTCACTGTATACCTCTGACCTTCTTATTGACGATGAAACACAGAAATTGCATCGGAATTAAATACAAACGGCACAATGCCGACTTAAGTACAGGAAGACTGACTCTTCGTACTGACTATGTTTAGAACCATTCGTGTGACACTAGTTATAGATTACGATGATTCACTTCAGGTTTACTGTATCCCTTGGCCATTCTTATAGACGATGAAACACAGATATTGCATCGGAATAAATTAGAAAAGGCACAATGCCGACTTAAGTACAAGAAGACTGACTCTTCATACTGACTATGTTTGGAACCATTCCTGTGACACTAGTTATAGATTCCGATGCTTCACTTCAGGTTTACTGTATCCCTCTGACCTTCTTATTGACGATGAAACATAGGAAATGCATCGGAATTAAATTCAAAAGGCACAATGGCGACTTAAGTACAAGAAGACTGACTCTTCTTACTGACTGTTTTGAACCATTCCTGTGACATTAGTTATAGATTCCGATGCTTCACTTCAGGTTTACTGTATCCCACTGACCTTCTTATTGATTATGATACACAGAAATTGCTCCGGAATTAAATACAAAAGGCACAATGCCGACTTAAGTACAAGAAGACTGACTCTTTATACTGACTATGTTTTGAACCATTCCTGTGACACTAGTTATAGATTCCGATGCTTCACTTCTGGTTTACTGTATCCCTCTGACCTTCTTATTGACGATGAAACACAGAAATTGCATCGGAATTAAATAGAAAAGACACAATGCCGACTTAAGTACAAGAAGACTGACTCCTCTTACTGTCTATGTTTTGAACCAATCCTGTGACACTAGTTATAGATTCCGATGCTTCACTTCAGGTTTACTGTATCCGTTGGACCTTCGTATTGACGATGAAACTCAGAAATTGCATCGGAATTACATAGAAAAGGCACAATGCCGACATAAGTACAAGAAGACTGACTCTTCTTACTGTCTATGATTTGAACCATTCCTGTGACGCTAGTTACAGATTCCAGAGCTTCACTTCAGGTTTACTGTATTAATCTGACCTTCTTATTGACGATGAAACACAAAAATTGAATCGGAATTAAATAGAAAAGATACAATGCCGGCTTAAGTACAAAAAGACGGACTTTTCTTACTGTCTATGTTTTGAACCATTCCTGTGACACTACTTATAGATTCCGATGCTTCACTTCTGGTTTACTGTATCCCACTGACCTTCTTATTGACGATGAAACACAGAAATTGCCTCGGAATTAAATAGAAAAGGCACAATGATGACTTAAGTACAAGAAGCCTGACTCTTCTTACTGTCTATGTTTTGAACCATTCCTGTGACACTAGTTATAGATTCCGATGCTTCACTTCAGGTTTACTGTATCCCTTGGACCTTCTTATTGACGATGAAACACAGATAATTGCATCGGAATTAAATAGAAAAGGCACAATGCCGACTTAAGTACAAGCAGACTGTTTCTTCTTACTGTCTATGTTTCGAACCATTCCTGTGACGCTAGTTACAGATTCCGATGCTTCACTTCAGGGTTACTGTATTAATCTGACCTTTTTAATGACGATGAAACACAGAAATTGCATCGGAATTAAATAGAAAAGGCACAATGTCGTCTTAAGTAGAAGAAGACTGACTCCTCCTACTGTCTATGTTTTGAACTAATCCTGTGACACTAGTTATAGATTCCGATGCTTCACTTCAGGTTTACTGTATCCCTTGCACCTTCTTATTGACGATGAAACACAGAAATTGCATCGGAATTAAATACAAAAGGCAGAATGCCTACTTAAGTACAAGAAGACTGACCCTTCTTACTGTCTGTGTTTTGAACCATTCCTGTGACACTAGTTATAGATTCCGATGCTTCACCTCAGGTTTACTGTATCCCTCTGACCTTCTTATTGACGATGAAACACAGAAATTGATTCGGAATTAAATACAAAAGGCACAATGCCGACTTAAGTACAAGAAGACTGACTCTTAGTGCAGACTATGATTGAACCACTCCTGTTGCACTGCTTATAGATTACGATGATTCACTTCAGGTTTACTGTATCCCTTGGACCTTCTTATTGACGATGAAACACAGATATTGCATCGGAATTAAATAGAAAAGGCACATTGCCGACTTAAGTACAAGAAGACTGACTCTTCTTGTTTTGAACCATTCCTGTGACACTAGTTATAGATTCCGAGGATTCACTTCTGGTTTACTGTATCTATCTGACCTTCTTATTGACGATGAAACACAGAAATTGCATTGGAATTAAATTGAAAAGGCACAATGCCGAATTAAGTACAAGAAGTCTGACTCTCCTTACTGTCTATGCTTTGAACTAATCCTGTGACACTAGTTATAGATTACGATGCTTCACTTCAGGTTTACTGTATCCCTTGGACCTTCGTATTGACGATGAAACACAGAAAATGCATTGGAATTAAATAGAAAAGGCACAATGCGAACTTAAGTACAAGAAGACTGACTCTTCTTACAGACTATGTTTTGAACCATTCCTGTGACACTAGTTATAGATTCCAGTGCTTCACTTCTGGTTTACTGTATCCCTCTGACCTTCTTATTGACGATGAAACACAGAAATTGCATCGGAATTAAATAGAAAAGGCACAATGCCGTCTTAAGTAGAAGAAGACTGACTCTTCCAACTGTCTATGTTTTGAACTAATCCTGTAACACTAGTTATAGATTCCGATGCTTCACTTCAGGTTTACTCTATCCATAGGACCTTCTTATTGACGATGAAACACAGAAATTGCAACGGAACTAAATACAAAAGGCACAATGCCGACCTAAGTACAAGAAGACTGACTCATACTACTGTCTATGTTTTGAACGATTCCTGTGACATTAGTTATAGATTCCGATGTTTCACTTCAGGTTTACTGTATCCTTTGGACCATCTTACTGGCGACGAAATACAGAAATAGCATCGGAATTAATTCCAAAAGGCACAATGCCGACATAAGTACAAGAAGGCTGGCACTTCATACTGACTGGTTTGAACCATTCCTGTGACACTAGTTATAGATTCCGATGCTTCACTTCAGTTTTACTGTATCCCTCTGACCTTCTTATTGACGATGAAACACTGAAATTTGCATCGGAATTAAATACAAAAGGCACAATGCCATCTTATGTACAAAAAGACTGACTCTTCTTACTGTCTATGTTTTGAACCATTCCTGTGACACTAGTTATAGATTCCGATGCTTCACTTCAGGTTTACTGTATCCCTTGCACCTTCTTATTGACGATGAAACACAGAAATTGCATCGGAATTAAATACAAAAGGCACAATGCCGACTTAAGTACAAGAAGACTGACCCTTCTTACTGTCTGTGTTTTGAACCATTCCTGTGACACTAGTTATAGATTCCGATGCCGCACTTCATGTTTACTGTATCCCTCTGACCCTTCTTATTGACGATGAAACACAGAAATTGCATCGGAATTAAATACAAAAGGCACAATGCCGACTTAAGTACAAGAAGACTGACTCTTAGTACAGACTATGATTGAACCACTCCTGTTGCACTGCTTATAGATTACGATGATTCACTTCAGGTTTACTGTATCCCTTGGACCTTCTTATTGACGATGAAACACAGATATTGCATCGCAATTAAATAGAAAAGGCACATTGCCGACTTAAGTACAAGAAGACTGACTCTTCTTACTGACTGTGTTTTGAACCATTCCTGTGATTCCGAGGATTCACTTCTGGTTTACTGTATCTATCTGACCTTCTTATTGACGATGAAACACAGAAATTGCATTGGAATTAAATTGAAAAGGCACAATGCCGAGTTAAGTACAAGAAGACTGACTCTCCTTACTGTCTATGCTTTCAACTAATCCTGTGACACTAGTTATAGATTCCGATGCTTCACTTCAGGTTTACTGTATCCCTTGGACCTTCGTATTGACGATGAAACACAGAAATTGCATTGGAATTAAATAGAAAAGGCACAATGCGAACTTAAGTACAAGAAGACTGACTCTTCTTACAGACTATGTTTTGAACCATTCCTGTGACACTAGTTATATATTCCGATGCTTCACTTCTGGTTTACTGTATCCCTCTGACCTTCTTATTGACGATGAAACACAGAAATTGCCTCGGAATTAAATAGAAAAGGCACAATGCCGACTTAAGTACAAGAAGCCTGACTCTTCTTACTGTTTATGTTTTGAACCATTCCTGTGACACTAGTTATGGATTCCGATGCTTCACTTCAGGGTTACTGTATTAATCTGACCTTCTTAATGAGGATGAAACACAGAAATTGCATCGGAATTAAATAGGAAGGGCACAATGCCGTCTTAAGTTGAAGAAGACTGACTCTTCCTACTGTCTATGTTTTGAACTAATCCTGTAACACTAGTTATAGATTCCGATGCTTCACTTCAGGTTTACTCGATCCATAGGACCTTCTTATTGACGATGAAACACAGAAATTGCAACGGAACTAAATGCAAAAGGCACATTGCCGACTTAAGTACAAGAAGACTGACTCTTAGTACAGACTATGATTGAACCACTCCTGTTGCACTGCTTATAGATTACGATGATTCACTTCAGGTTTACTGTATCCCTTGGACCTTCTTATTGACGATGAAACACAGATATTGCATCGCAATTAAATAGAAAAGGCACATTGCCGACTTAAGTACAAGAAGACTGACTCTTCTTACTGACTGTGTTTTGAACCATTCCTGTGATTCCGAGGATTCACTTCTGGTTTACTGTATCTATCTGACCTTCTTATTGACGATGAAACACAGAAATTGCATTGGAATTAAATTGAAAAGGCACAATGCCGAGTTAAGTACAAGAAGACTGACTCTCCTTACTGTCTATGCTTTGAACTAATCCTGTGACACTAGTTATAGATTCCGATGCTTCACTTCAGGTTTACTGTATCCCTTGGACCTTCGTATTGACGATGAAACACAGAAATTGCATTGGAATTAAATAGAAAAGGCACAATGCGAACTTAAGTACAAGAAGACTGACTCTTCTTACAGACTATGTTTTGAACCATTCCTGTGACACTAGTTATATATTCCGATGCTTCACTTCTGGTTTACTGTATCCCTCTGACCTTCTTATTGACGATGAAACACAGAAATTGCCTCGGAATTAAATAGAAAAGGCACAATGCCGACTTAAGTACAAGAAGCCTGACTCTTCTTACTGTTTATGTTTTGAACCATTCCTGTGACACTAGTTATGGATTCCGATGCTTCACTTCAGGGTTACTGTATTAATCTGACCTTCTTAATGAGGATGAAACACAGAAATTGCATCGGAATTAAATAGGAAGGGCACAATGCCGTCTTAAGTTGAAGAAGACTGACTCTTCCTACTGTCTATGTTTTGAACTAATCCTGTAACACTAGTTATAGATTCCGATGCTTCACTTCAGGTTTACTCGATCCATAGGACCTTCTTATTGACGATGAAACACAGAAATTGCAACGGAACTAAATGCAAAAGGCACAATGCCGACTTAAGTACAAGAAGACTGACTCATACCACTGTATATGTTTTGAACGATTCCTGTGACATTAGTTATAGATTCCGATGCTTCACTTCAGGTTTACTGTATCCTTTGGACCATCTTATTGGCGACGAAATACAGAAATAGCATCGGAATTAATTACAAAAGGCACAACGCCGACATAAGTACAAGAAGGCTGACTCTTCATACTGACTGTTTTTGAACCATTCCTGTGACACTAGTTATAGATTCCGATGCTTCACCTCAGGTTTACCGTATCCCTCTGACCTTCTTAGTGACGATGAAACACTGAAATTGCATCGCAATTAAATACAAAAGGCACAATGCCAACTTATGTACAAGAAGACTGATTCTTCATCCTGACTATGTTTGGAACGATTCCTGTGACATTAGTTACAGATTCCGATGCTTCACTTCAGGTATACTGTATCCTTTGGACCATCTTATTGGCGAAGAAATACAGAAATTGCATAGGAATTAATTAGAAAAGGCACAATGCCGACTTAAGTACAAGAAGACTGACTCTTCTTACTGTCTATGTTTTGAACCATTCCTGTGACACTAGTTATAGATTCCGATGCTTCACTCCAGGTTTACTGTATCCCTCTGTCCTTCTTATTGACGATGAAACACAGAAATTAAATCGGAATTGAATACAAAAGGCACAGTGCCGACTTAAGTACAAGAAGACTGACTCTTCGTACTGACTATGCTTTGAATCATTCCTGTGACACTACTTATAGATTACGATGATTCACTTCAGGTTTACTGTATCCCTTGGACCTTCTTATTGACGATGAAACACAGAAATTGCATCGGATTAAAATACAAAAGGCACAATGCCGACTTAAGTACAAGAAGACTGACTCTTCTTACTGACTATGTTTTGAAACATTCCTGTGACACTAGTTATAGATTCCGATGCTTCACTTCTGGTTTACTGTATCCTTCTGACCTTCTTATTGACGATGAAACACAGAAATTGCATCGGAATTAAATACAAAATGCACAATGCGCACTTATGGACAAGATGACTGACTCTACTCACTGACTATGTATTGAACCACTCCTGTGACACTAGTTATAGATTCCGATGCTTCACTTCTGGGTTACTGTATCCCTCTGACCTTCTTATTGACGATGAAACACAGAAATTGCCTCGGAATTAAATAGAAAGGGCACAATGCCGACTTAAGTACAAGAAGACTGACTCTTCTTACTGTCTATGCTTTTGAACCATTCCTGTGACACTAGTTATTGATTACGATGTTTCACTTCAGGTTTACTGTGTCCCTTGGACATTCTTATTGACGATGAATGACAGAAATTGCATCGGAATTAAATAGAAAAGGCACAATGCCGACTTAATTACAAGAAGACTGTTTCTTCTTACTGTCTATGTTTCGAACCATTCCTGTGACGCTAGTTACAGATTCCGATGCTTCACTTCAAGGTTACTGTATTAATCGGACCTTCTTAATGACGATGAAACACAGAAATTGCATTGGAATTAAATAGGAAAGGCACAATGCTGACTTAAGTAGAAGAAGACTGACTCTTCCTACTGTCTATGTTTTGAACCAATCCCGTGACACTAGTTATAAATTCCGATGCTTCACTTCAGGTTTACTCTATCCATAGGACCTTCTTATTGACGATGAAACACAGAAATTGACGGAACTAAATACAAAAGGCACAATGCCGACTTAAGTACAAGAAGACTGACTCTTACTACTGTCTATGTTTTGAACGATTCCTGTGACATTAGTTATAGATTCCGAGGCTTCACTTCAGGTTTACTGTATCCTTTGGACCATCTTATTGGCGACGAAATACAGAAATAGCAACCGAATTAATTACAAAAGGCATAATGCTGACTTAAGTACAAGAAGACTTACTCTTCTTATTGTCTATGTTTTGAACCATTCCTGAGACACTAGTTATAGATTCCGATGCTTCAGTTCAGGTTTACTGCATCCCTCTGACCTTCTTATTGACGATGAAACTCAGAAATTGCATCGGAATTAAATACAAAAGGCACAATGCCGACTTAAGTACAAGAAGACTGACTCTTTCTACTGTCTATGTTTTGAACCATTCCTGTGACACTAGTTATAGATTCCGATGCTTCACTTCAGGTTTACTGTATCCCTCTGACATTCTTGATAACGATTAAACACAGAAATTGCATCGGAATTAAATAGAAGAGGCACAATGCCGACTTAAGTACAAGAAGACTGACGCTTCCGAATATCCATGTTTTGAACCATTCCTGTGACACTAGTTATAGATTCCGATGTTTCACTTCAGGTTTACTGTATCCCTCTGACCTTCCTATTGACGATGAAACACAGAAATTGCATCGGAATTAAATACAAACGGCACAATGCCAACTTAAGTACAAAAAGACTGACTCTTCTTACTGACTATGATTTGAACCATTCCTGGGACACTAGTTATAGATTCCGATGCTTCACATCAGGTTTACTGTATCCCTTGCACCTTCTTATTGACGATGAAACACAGAAATTGCTTCGGAATTAAATACAAAAGGCACAATGCCGACTTAAGTACAAGACGACTGACCCTTCCTACTGTCTATGTTTTGAATCATTCCTGTGACACTTTTATAGATTCCGATGCTTCACTTCAGGTTCACTGTATACCTCTGACCTTCTTATTGACGATGAAACACAGAAATTGCATCGGAATTAAATACAAACGGCACAATGCCGACTTAAGTACAGGAAGACTGACTCTTCGTACTGACTATGTTTAGAACCATTCGTGTGACACTAGTTATAGATTACGATGATTCACTTCAGGTTTACTGTATCCCTTGGCCATTCTTATTGACGATGAAACACAGATATTGCATCGGAATAAATTAGAAAAGGCACAATGCCGACTTAAGTACAAGAAGACTGACTCTTCATACTGACTATGTTTGGAACCATTCCTGTGACACTAGTTATAGATTCAGATGCTTCACTTCAGGTTTACTGTATCCCTCTGACCTTCTTATTGACGATGAAACATAGGAAATGCATCGGAATTAAATTCAAAAGGCACAATGGCGACTTCAGTACAAGAAGACTGACTCTTCTTACTGACTGTTTTGAACCATTCCTGTGACACTAGTTATAGATTCCGATGCTTCACTTCAGGTTTACTGTATCCCTCTGACCTTCTTATTGACGATGATACACAGAAATTGCTTCGGAATTAAATACAAAAGGCACAATGGCGACTTAAGTACAAGAAGACTGACTCTTCTTACTGACTGTTTTGAACCATTCCTGTGACATTAGTTATAGATTCCGATGCTTCACTTCAGGTTTGCTGTATCCCACTGACCTTCTTATTGATTATGATACACAGAAATTGCTCCGGAATAAAATACAAAAGGCACAATGCCGACTTAAGTACAAGAAGACTGACTCTTTATACTGACTATGTTTTGAACCATTCCTGTGACACTAGTTATAGATTCCGATGCTTCACTTCTGGTTTACTGTATCCCTCTGACCTTCTTATTGACGATGAAACACAGAAATTGCATCGGAATTAAATAGAAAAGACACAATGCCGACTTAAGTACAAGAAGACTGACTCTTCTTACTGTCTATGTTTTGAACCAATCCTGTGACACTAGTTATAGATTCCGATGCTTCACTTCACGTTTACTGTATCCGTTGGACCTTCGTATTGACGATGAAACTCAGAAATTGCATCGGAATTACATAGAAAAGACACAATGCCGACATAAGTACAAGAAGACTGACTCTTCTTACTGTCTATGATTTGAACCATTCCTGTGACGCTAGTTACAGATTCCAGAGCTTCACTTCAGGTTTACTGTATTAATCTGACCTTCTTATTGACGATGAAACACAAAAATTGAATCGGAATTAAATAGAAAAGATACAATGCCGGCTTAAGTACAAAAAGACGGACTTTTCTTACTGTCTATGTTTTGAACCATTCCTGTGACACTAGTTATAGATTCCGATGCTTCACTTCAGGTTTACTGTATCCCTCTGTCCTTCTTATTGACGATGAATGACAGAAATTGCATCGGAATTAAATAGAAAAGGCACAATGCCGACTTAATTACAAGAAGACTGTTTCTTCTTACTGTCTATGTTTCGAACCATTCCTGTGACGCTAGTTACAGATTCCGATGCTTCACTTCAGGGTTACTGTATTAATCGGACCTTCTTAATGACGATGAGACACAGAAATTGCATCGGAATTAAATAGGAAAGGCACACTGCCGACTTAAGTAGAAGAAGACTGACTCTTCCTACTGTCTATGTTTTGAACCAATCCCGTGACACTAGTTATAAATTCCGATGCTTCACTTCAGATTTACTCTATCCATAGGACCTTCTTATTGACGTTGAAACACAGAAATTGACGGAACTAAATACAAAAGGCACAATGCCGACTTAAGTACAAGAAGACTGACTCTTACTACTGTCTATGTTTTGAACAATTCCTGTGACATTAGTTATAGATTCCGAGGCTTCACTTCAGGTTTACTGTATCCTTTGGACCATCTTATTGGCGACGAAATACAGAAATAGCAACAGAATTAATTACAAAAGGCATAATGCTGACTTAAGTACAAGAAGACTTACTCTTCTTATTGTCTATGTTTTGAACCATTCCTGAGACACTAGTTATAGATTACGATGCTTCAGTTCAGGTTTACTGCATCCCTCTGACCTTCTTATTGACGATGAAACTCAGAAATTGCATCGGAATTAAATACAAAAGGCACAATGCCGACTTAAGTACAAGAAGACTGACTCTTCCTACTGTCTATGTTTTGAACCATTCCTCTGCCACTAGTTATAGATTCCGATGCTTCACTTCAGGTTTACTGTATCCCTCTGACCTTCTTGATAACGATTAAACACAGAAATTGCATCGGAATTAAATAGAAGAGGCACAATGCCGACTTAAGTACAAGAAGACTGACTCTTCCTAATATCCATGTTATGAACCATTCCTGTGACACTAGTTATAGATTCCGATGCTTCACTTCAGGTTTACTGTATCCCTCTGACCTTCTTATTGACGATGAAACACAGAAATTGCACCGGAATTAAATACAAACGGCACAATGCCAACTTAAGTACAAAAAGACTGACTCTTCTTACTGACTATGATTTGAACCATTCCTGGGACACTAGTTATAGATTCCGATGCTTCACATCAGGTTTACTGTATCCCTTGCACCTTCTTATTTACGATGAAACACAGAAATTGCATCGGAATTAAATACAAAAGGCACAATGCCGACTTAAGTACAAGACGACTGACCCTTCCTACTGTCTATGTTTTGAATCATTCCTGTGACACTTTTATAGATTCCGATGCTTCACTTCAGGTTTACTGTATCCCTCTGACCTTCTTATTGACGATGAAACACAGAAATTGCATCGGAATTAAATACAAACGGCGCAATGCCGACTTAAGTACAGGAAGACTGACTCTTCGTACTGACTATGTTTTGAACCATTCGTGTGACACTAGTTATAGATTACGATGATTCACATCAGGTTTACTGTATCCCTTGGCCATTCTTATTGACGATGAAACACAGATATTGCATCGGAATAAAATAGAAAAGGCACAATGCCGACTTAAGTACAAGAAGACTGACTCTTCATACTGACTATGTTTGGAACCATTCCTGTGACACTAGTTATAGATTCCGATGCTTCACTTCAGGTTTACTGCATCGCTCTGACCTTCTTATTGACGATGATACACAGAAATTGCTTCGGAATTAAATACAAAAGGCACAATGGCGACTTAAGTACAAGAAGACTGACTCTTCTTACTGACTGTTTTGAACCATACCTGTGACATTAGTTATAGATTCCGATGCTTCACTTCAGGTTTACTGTATCCCACTGACCTTCTTATTGATTATGATACACAGAAATTGCTCCAGAATTAAATACAAAAGGCACAATGCCGACTTAAGTACAAGAAGACTGACTCTTCTTACTGACTATGTTTTGAACCATTCCTGTGACACTAGTTATAGATTCCGATGCTTCACTTCTGGTTTACTGTATCCCTCTGACCTTCTTATTGACGATGAAACACAGAAATTGCATCGGAATTAAATAGAAAAGACACAATGCCGACTTAAGTACAAGAAGACTGACTCTTCTTACTGTCTATGTTTTGAACCAATCCTGTGACACTAGTTATAGATTCCGATGCTTCACTTCAAGTTTTACTGTATCCCTTGGACCTTCGTATTGACGATGAAACTCAGAAATTGCATCGGAATTAAATAGAAAATGCACAATGCCGACATAAGTACAAGAAGACTGACTCTTCTTACTGTCTATGATTTGAACCATTCCTGTGACGCTAGTTACAGATTCCAGTGCTTCACTTCAGGTTTACTGTATTAATCTGACCTTCTTATTGACGATGAAACACAAAAATTGAATCGGAATTAAATAGAAAAGATACAATGCCGGCTTAAGTACAAGAAGACGGACTTTTCTTACTGTCTATGCTTTGAACCATTCCTGTGACACTAGTTATAGATTCCGATGCTTCACTTCAGGTTTACTGTATCCCTCTGTCCTTCTTATTGACGATGAAACACAGAAATTGCATCGGAATTAAATACAAAAGGCACAATGCGCACTTAAGGACAAGATGACTGATTCTTCTTACTGACTATGTATTGAACCACTCCGGTGACACTAGTTATAGATTCCGATGCTTTACTTCTGATTTACTGTATCACTCTGACCTTCTTATTGACGATGAAACTCAGAAATTGCCTCGGAATTAAATAGAAAAGGCACATTGCCGACTTAAGTACAAGAAGACTGACTCTTCTTACTGTCTATGATTTGAACCATTCCTGTGACACTAGTTATTGATTCCGATGCTTCACTTCAGGTTTACTGTATCCCTTGGACATTCTTCTTGACGATGAATCAGAGAAATTGTATCGGAATTAAATAGAAAAGGCACAATGCCGACTTAAGTACAAGAAGACTGTTTCTTCTTACTGTCTATGTTTCGAACCATTCCTGTGACGCTAGTTACAGATTCCGATGCTTCACTTCAGGGTTACTGTATTAATCGGACCTTCTTAATGACGATGAAACACAGAAATTGCATCGGAAATAAATAGGAAAGGCACAATGCCGACTTAAGTAGAAGAAGACTGCCCCTTCCTACTGTCTATGTTTTAACCAATCCTGTGACACTAGTTATAGATTCCGATGCTTCACTTCAGGTTTACTGTATCCCTATGACCTTCTTGTTAACGATTAAACACAGAAATTGCATCTGAATTAAATAGAAGAGGCACAATGCCGACTTAAGTACAAGAAGACTGACTCTTCCTACTATCTATGTTTTGAACCATTCCTGTGACACTACTTATGGATTCCGATGCTTCACTTCAGGTTTACTGTATCCCTCTGACCTTCTTTTTGACGATGAAACACAGAAATTAAATCGGAATTAAATAGAAAAGGCACAATGCCGACTTAAGTACAAGGAGATTGACTATTCCTACTGTCTATGTTTTGAACCATTCCTGTGACACAAGTTATAGATTCCGATGCTTCACTTCAGGTTCACTGTATCCCTCTGACCTTCTTTTTGACGATGAAACTCAGAAATTGCATCGGAATTAAATAGAAAATGTACAATGCTGCCTTAAGTACAAGAAGACTGACTCTTCTTACAGTCTACGTTTTGAACCATTCCTGTGACACTAGTTATAGATTCCGATGCTTCACTTCAGGTTTACTGTATCCCTTGGACCTTCTTATTGACGATCAAACACAGAAATTGCATCGGAATTAAATACAATATGCACAATGCCGACTTAAGTACAAGAAGACTGACTCTTCTTACAGACTGTTTTGAACCATTCCTGTGACACTAGTTATAGATTCCGATGCTTCACTTCAGGTTTAGTGTATCCCTCTGACCTTCTTATTGACGATGAAACACAGAAATTGCATCGGAAATAAATACAAACGGCACAATGCCAACTTAAGTACAAAAAGACTGACTCTTCTTACTGACTATGTTTTGAACCATTCCTGGGACACTAGTTATAGATTCCGATGCTTCACATCAGGTTTACTGTATCCCTTGCACCTTCTTATTGACGAAGAAACACAGAAATTGCATCTAAATTAAATACAAAAGGCACAATGCCGACTTAAGTGCAAGAAGCCTGACCCTTCTTACTGTCTATGTTTTGAACCATTCCTGTGACACTAGTTATAGATTCCGATGCTTCACTTCATGTTTACTGTATCCCTCTGACCTTCTTATTGACGTTGAAACACAGAAATTGCATCGGAATTAAATACAAACGGCACAATGCCGACTTAAGTACAAGAAGAATGACTCTTCGTACTGACTATGTTTTGAACCATTCGTGTGACACTAGTTATAAATTACGATGATTCACTTCAGGTTTACTGTATCCCTTGGACATTCTTATTGACGATGAAACACAGATATTGCATCGGAATTAAATAGAAAAGGCACAATGCCGACTTAAGTACAAGAAGACGGTCTCTTCATACTGACTATGTTTGGAACCATTCCTGTGACACTAGTTATACATTCCGATGCTTCACTTCAGGTTTACTGTATCCCTTGGACCTTCTCATTGACGATGAAACACAGCAAATGCATCGTAATTAAATACAAAGGGCACAATGCCGACTTAAGTTCAAGAAGACTGACCCTTCTTACTGTCTATGTTTTGAACCATTCCTGTGACACTAGTTATAGATTCCGATGCTTCACTTCAGGATTAGTGTATCCCTCTGACCTTCTTATTGACGACGAAACACAGAAATTGCATCGGAATTGAATACAAAAGGCACAATGCCGACTTAAGTACAAGAAGACTTACTCTTCGTACTTACAATGTTTTGAACCATTCCTGTGACACTACTTATAGATTACGATGATTCACTTCAGGTTTACTGTATCCCTTGAACCTTCTTATTGACGATGAAACACAGAATTTGCATCGGAATTAAATACAAAAGGCACAATGCGCACTTAAGGACAAGATGACTGACTCTTCTTACTGACTATGTATTGAACCACTCCTGTGACACTAGTTATAGATTCCGATGCTTCACTTCTGGTTTTCTGTATCCCTCTGACCTTCTTATTGACGATGTAACACAGAAATTGCCTCGGAATTAATTACAAAAGGCACAATGCCGACTTAAGTACAAGAAGACTGACTCTTCTTATTGTCTATGTTTTGAACCATTCCTGAGACACTAGTTATAGATTCCGATGCTTCACTTCAGGTTTACTGTATCCCTCTGACCTTCGTATTGACGATGAAACACAGAAATTGCATCGGAATTAAATACAAAAGGCACAATGCGGATTTAAGTACTAGAAGACTGACTCTTCCTACTGTCTATGTTTTGAACCATTCCTGTGACACTAGTTATAGATTCCGATGCTTCACTTCAGGTTTACTGTATCCCTTGGACCTTCTTATTGACGATGTAACACAGAAATTGCATCGGAATTAAATAGAAAAGGCACAATGCCGACTGAAGTACAATAAGATTGACTCTTCCTAATATCTATGTTTTGAACCGTTCCTGTGACACTAGCTATAGATTCCGATGCTTCACTTCAGGTTTACTGTATCCCTTGGACCTTCTTATTGACGATGAAACACAGAAATTGCATCGGAATTAAATACAAAATGCTCAATGCCGTCTTAAGTGCAAGAAGACTGACTCTTCTTACTGACTGTTTTGAACCATTCCTGTGACTCTAGTTATAGATTCCGATGCTTCACTTCAGGTTTACTGTATCCCTCTGACCTTCTTATTGACGATGAAACACAGAAATTGCATCGGAATTAAATACAAAAGGCACAATGCCGACTTAAGTGCAAGACGACTGACTCTACATTCTGACTATGTTTGGAACCATTCCTGTGACACTAGTTATAGATTCCGATGCTTCCCTTCAGGTTTACTGTATCCCTCTCACCTTCTTATTGACGATGAAACATAGAAAATGCATCGGAATTAAATACAAAAGGCACAATGGCGACTTAAGTATAAGAAGAGTGACTCTTCTTACTGACTGTTTTGAACCATTCCTGTGACACTAGTTATAGATTCCGATGCTTCACTTCAGGTTTACTGTATCCCTCTGACCTTCTTATTGACGATGATACACAGAAATTGCTTCGGAATTAAATACAAAAGGCACAATGCCGACTTAAGTACAAGAAGACTGACTCTTCGTACTGACAATGTTTTGATCCATTCCTGTGACACTACTTATAGATTACGATGATTCACTTCAGGTTTACTGTATCCCTTGGACCTTCTTATTGACGATGAAACACAGAAATTGCTTCGGAATTAAATACAAAAGGCACAATGCCGACTTAAGTACAAGAAGACTGACTCTTCTTACTGACTCTGTTTGGAACCATTCCTGTGACACTAGTAATAGATTCCGATGCTTCACTTCAGGTTTACAGTATCCCGCTGACCTTCTTAATGACGATGAAACACAGATATTGCATCAGAATTAAATAGAAAATACACAATGCCGACTGAAGTACAAGAAGACTGACTCTTCTTACTGACTATGTTTTGAACCATTTCTGTGACACTAGTTATAGATTCCGATGCTTCACTTCTGGTTTACTGCATCCCTCTGACGTTCTTATTGACGATGAAACACAGAAATAGCATCGGAATTAAATAGAAAAGACACAATGCCGACTTAAGTACAAGAAGACTGACTCTTCTTACTGTCTATGTTTTGAACCAATCCTGTGACACTAGTTATAGATTCCGATGCTTCACTTCAGGTTTACTGTATCCCTTGAACCTTCGTATTGACGATGAAACACAGAAATTGCGTCGGAATTAAATAGAAAAGGCACAATGCCGACATAAGTACAAGAAGACTGACTCTTCTTACTGTCTATGTTTTGAACCATTCCTGTGACGCTAGTTACAAATTCCGATGCTTCACATCAGGGTTACTGTATTAATCTGACCTTCTTATTGACGATGAAACACAGAAATTGAATCGGAATTAAATAGAAAAGGTACAATGCCGACTTAAGTACAAAAAGACTGACTCTTCTTACTGTCTATGATTTGAACCATTCCTGTGACACTAGTTATAGATTCCGATGCTTCACTTTAGGTTTACTGTACTCCTCTGACCTTCGATTTGACGATGAAACACATTAATTGCATCGGAATTAAATAGAAAAGGCACAATGCTGCCTTAAGTACAAGAAGACTCACTCTTCTTACTGACTGAGTTTGGAACCATTCCTGTGACACTAGTTATAGATTACGATGATTCACGTCATGTTTACTCTATCCCTTGCACCCTCGTATTGACGATGAAACACAGAAATTGCATCGGAATTATATACAAAAGGCACAATGCCGACTTAAGTACAAGAAGACTGACCCTTCTTAGTGTCTATGCTTTGAACCCTTCCTGTGACACTAGTTATAGATTCCGATGCTTCACTTCAGGTTTACTGCATCCCTCTGACCTTCTTATTGACGATGAAACACAGAAATTGCATCAGAATTAAATACAAAAGGCACAGTGCCGACTTAAGTACAAGAAGACTAACTCTTGTTACTGACTGTTTTGAACCATTCCTGTGACACTAGTTATAGATTCCGATGCTTCACTTCAGGTTTACTGTATCCCTATGACCTTCTTGTTAACGATTAAACACAGAAATTGCATCTGAATTAAATAGAAGAGGCATAATGCCGACTTAAGTACAAGAAGACTGACTCTTCCTACTATCTATGTTTTGAACCATTCCTGTGACACTATGTATGGATTCCGATGCTTCACTTCAGGTTTACTGTATCCCTCTAACCTTCTTTTTGACGATGAAACACAGAAATTGATCCGGAATTAAATAGAAAAGTCACAATGCCGACTTAAGTACAAGGAGATTGACTCTTCCTACTGTCTATGTTTTCAACCATTCCTGTGACACTAGTTATAGATTCCGATGCTTCACCTCAGGTTCACTGTATCCCTCTGACCTTCATTTTGACGATGAAACTCAGAAATTGCATCGGAATTAAATAGAAAAGGTACAATGCTGCCTTATGTACAAGAAGACTGACTCTTCTTACAGTCTACGTTTTGAACCATTCCTGTGACACTAGTTATAGATTCCGATGCTTCACTTCAGGTTTACTGTATCCCTTGGACCTTCTTATTGACGATCAAACACAGAAATTGCATCGGAATTAAATACAATATGCACAATGCCGGCTTAAGTACAAGAAGACTGACTCTTCTTACTGACTGTTTTGAACCATTCCTGTGACACTAGTTATAGATTCCGATGCTTCACTTCAGGTTTACTGTATCCCTCTGACCTTCGTATTGACGATGAAACACAGAAATTGCATCGGAAATAAATACAAACGACACAATGCCAACTTAAGTACAAAAAGACTGACTCTTCTTACTGACTATGTTTTGAACCATTCCTGGGACACTAGTTATAGATTCCGATGCTTCACATCAGGTTTACTGTATCCCTTGCACCTTCTTATTGACGAAGAAACACAGAAATTGCATCTGAATTAAATACAAAAGGCGCAATGCCGACTTAAGTACAAGAAGACTGACCCTTCTTACTGTCTATGTTTTGAACCATTCCTGTGACACTAGTTATAGATTCCGATGCTTCACTTCATGTTTACTGTATCCCTCTGACCTTCGTATTGACGTTGAATCACAGAAATTGCATCGGAATTAAACACAAACGGCACAATGCCAACTTAAGTACAAAAAGACTGACTCTTCTTACTGACTATGTTTTGAACAATTCCTGGGAAACTAGTTATAGATTCCGATGCTTCACATCAGGTTTACTGTATCCCTTGCACCTTCTTATTGACGATGAAACACAGAAATTGCATCGGAATTAAATACAAAAGGCACAATGCCGACTTCAGTACAAGAAGACTGACTCTTCATACTGACTATGTTTGGAACCATTCCTGTGACACTAGTTATAGATTCCGATGCTTCACTTCAGGTTTACTGTATCCCTCTGACCTTCTTGTTGACGATGAAACACAGAAATTGCATCGGAATTAAATAAAAAAGGCACAATGCCGACTTAAGTACAAGATGACTGACTCTTCCTACTGTCTATGTTTGAACCATTCCTGTGACACTAGTTATAGATTCCGATGCTTCACTTTAGGTTTACAGTATCCCTCTGACCTTCTTATTGACGATGAAACACAGAAATTGCCTCGGAATTAATTACAAAAGGCACAATGCCGACTTAAGTAAGAGATGACTGACTCTTCTTTTTGTCTACGTTTTGAACCATTCCTGAGACACTAGTTATAGATTCCGATGCTTCACTTCAGGTTTACTGTATCCCTCTAACCTTCTTATTGACGATGAAACTCAGAAATTGCATCGGAATTAAATACAAAAGGCACAATGCCGATTTAAGTACTAGAAGACTGACTCTTCCTACTGTCTATGATTTGAACCATTCCTGTGACACTAGTTATAGATTCCGATGCTTCACTTCAGGTTTACTGTATCCCTTGGACCTTCTTATTGACGATGAAACACAGAAATTGCATCGGAATTAAATAGAAAAGGCACAATGCCGACTGAAGTACAAGAAGATTGACTCTTTCTAATGTCTATGTTTTGAACCATTCCTGTGACACTAGTTATAGATTCCGATGCTTCACTTCAGGTTCACTGTATTCCTCTGACCTTCTTTTTGACGATGAAACACAGAAATTGCATCGGAATTAAATAGAAAAGCTACAATGCTGCCTTAAGTACAAGAAGACTGACTCTTCTTACAGACTACGTTTTGAACCATTCCTGTGACACTAGCTATAGATTCCGATGCTTCACTTCAGGTTTACTGTATCCCTTGGACCTTCTTATTGACGATGAAACACAGAAATTGCATCGGAATGAAATAGAAAAGGCACAATGCCGACTGAAGTACAAGAAGATTGACTCTTTCTAATGTCTATGTTTTGAACCATTCCTGTGACACTAGTTATAGATTCCGATGCTTCTCTTCAGGTTCACTGTATTCCTCTGACCTTCTTTTTGACGATGAAACACAGAAATTGCATCGGAATTAAATAGAAAAGCTACAATGCTGCCTTAAGTACAAGAAGACTGACTCTTCTTACAGACTATGTTTTGAACCATTCCTGTGACACTAGCTATAGATTCCGATGCTTCACTTCAGGTTTACTGTATCCCTTGGACCTTCTTATTGACGATGAAACACAGAAATTGCATCGAAATTAAATACAAAAGGCACAATGCCGACTTCAGTACAAGAAGACTGACTCTTCATACTGACTATGTTTGGAACCATTCCTGTGACACTAGTTATCGATTCCGATGCTTCACTTCAGGTTTACTGTATCCCTCTGACCTTCTTATTGACGATGATACACAGAAATTGCATCGGAATTAAATACAAAACGCACAATGCCGACTTAAGTACAAGAAGACTGACTCTTCGTACTGACAATGTTTTGAACCATTCCTGTGACAGTACTTATAGATTACGATGATTCACTTCAGGTTTACTGTATCCCTTGGACCTTCTTATTGACGATGAAACACAGAAATTGCATTGGAATTAAATACAAAAGGCACAATGCCGACTTAAGTACAAGAAGACTGACTCTTCTTACTGACACTGTTTGGAACCATTCCTGTGACACTAGTTATAGATTCCGATGCTTCACTTCAGGTTTACAGTATCCCTCTGACCTTCTTAATGACGATGAAACACAGATATTGCATCAGAATTAAATAGAAAAGACACAATGCCGACTGAAGTACAAGAAGACTGACTCTTCTTACTGACTATGTTTTGAACCATTTCTGTGACACTAGTTATAGATTCCGATGCTTCACTTCTGGTTTACTGTATCCCTCTGACGTTCTTATTGACGATGAAACACAGAAATTGCATCGGAATTAAATAGAAAAGACACAATGCCGACTTAAGTACAAGAAGACTGACTCTTCTTACTGTCTATGTTTTGAACCAATCCTGTGACACTAGTTATAGATTCCGATGCTTCACTTCAGGTTTACTGTATCCCTTGAACCTTCGTATTGACGATGAAACACAGAAATTGCATCGGATTTAAATAGAAAAGGCACAATGCCGACATAAGTACAAGAAGACTGACTCTTCGTACTGTCTATGTTTTGAACCATTCCTGTGACACTAGTTATAGATTACGATGTTTCACTTCAGATTATTGTTTCCCTTGGACCTTCTTATTGACGATGAAACACCGAAATTGCATCGGAATTAAATACAAAAGGCACAATGCCGACTTAAGTACAAGAAGACTGACTCTTCTTACTGACTGTGTTTGGATCCATTCCTGTGGCACTAGTTATAGATTCCGATGCTTCACTTCAGGTTTACAGCATCCCTCTGACCTTCTTATTGACGATGAAACACAGAAAATGCATCGGAATTAAATACAAAAGGCACAATGCCAACTTAGGTACAAGAAGACTGACTCTTCTTACTGACTGTTTGAACCATTCCTGTGACACTAGTTATAGATTCCGATGCATACTTCAGGTTTACTGTATCCCTCTGACCTTCTTATTGACGATGAAACACAGAAATTGCATCGGAATTAAATACAAAAGGTACAATGCCGACTTAAGTACAAGAAGACTGACTCTTCTTACTGTCTATGTTTTGAACCATTCCTGTGACTCTAGTTATAGATTCCGAAGCTTCACTTCATGTATACTGTATCCCTTGCACCTTCTCATTGACGATGAAACACAGAAATTGCATCGGAATTAAATACAAAAGGCACAATGCCGACTTATGTACAAGAAGACTGACTCTTCGTACTGACTATGTTTTGAACCATTCCTGTGACACTAGTTATAGATTACGATGATTCACTTCAGGTTTACTGTTTCCCTTGGACCTTCTTATTGACGATGAAACACAGAAATTGCATCGGAATTAAGTAGAAAAGGCACAATGCAGACTTCAGTACAAGGAGACTGTCTCATCTTACTCACTATGTTTGGAACCATTCCTGTGACACTAGTTATAGATTCCGATGCTTCACTTCTGGGTTACTGTATCCCTCTGACCATCTTATTGACGATGACACACAGATATTGCATCGGAATTAAATAGAAAATGCACAATGCCGACTTAAGTACAAGAAGACTGACTCTTCTTACTGACTATGTTTTGAACCATTCCTGTGACACTAGTTATATATTCCGATGCTTCACTTCAGGTTTACTGTATCCCTTGGACCTTCTTATTGACGATGAAACACAGAAATTGCATCGGAATTAAATACAAAATGCACAATGCCGACGTAAGTACATGACGACTGACTCTTCTTACTGACTGTTTTGAACCATTCCTGTGACACTAGTTATAGATTCCGATGCTTCACTTTAGGTTTACTGTATCCCTATGACCTTCTTATTGACGATGAAAGACAGAAATTGCATCGGAATTAAATACAAAATGCACAATGCCAACTTAAGTACAAGTAGACTGACTCTTCTTACAGACTATGTTTTGAACCATTCCTGTGACACTAGTTATAATTTCCGATGCTTCACTTCAGGTTTACTGTATCCCTTGCAACTTCTTATCGACGTTGAAACACAGAAATTGCATCGGAATTAAATACAAAAGGCACAATGCCGACTTGAGTACAAGAAGACTGATCCTTCTTACTGTCTATGTTTTGAACCATTCCTGTGACACTAGTTATAGATGCCGATTCATCACTTCAGGTTTACTGTATCCCTCTGACCTTCTTATTGACGATGAAACACAGAAATTGCATCGAAATTAATTACAAAAGGCACAATGCCGACTTAAGTACAAGAAGAATGACTCTTCTTACTGACTATGTTTGGAACCATTCCTGGGACACTAGTTATAGATTCCGATGCTTCACTTCAGGTTTACTGTATCCCTCTGACCTTCTTATTGACCATGAAACACAGAAAATGCATCTGAATTAAATACAAAAGGCACAATGACGACTTAAGTACAAGAAGACTGACTCCTCTTAATGACTGTTTTGAACGATTCCTGTGACACTAGTTGTAGTTTCCGATGCTTCACTTCAGGTTTACTGTATCCCTCTGACCTTCTTATTGACGATGAAACACCGAAATTGCATAGGAATTAAATACAAAAGGCACAGTGCCGACTTAAGTACAAGAAGACTGACTCTTCGTACTGACTATGTTTTGAACCATTCCTGTGACACTAGTTACCGATTACCATGATTCACTTCAGATTTACTGTATCCCTTGGACCTTCTTATTGACGATGAAACACAGAAATTGCATCGGAATTAAATAGAAAAGGCACCATGCCGACTTAAGTACAAGAAGACTGACTCTTCTTACTGACTATGTTTGGAACCATTCCTGGGACACTAGTTATAGATTCCGATCCTTCACTTCAGGTTTACTGTATCCCTCTGACCTTCTTATTGACCATGAAACACAGAAAATTCATCTGAATTAAATACAAAAGGCACAATGACGACTTAAGTACAAGAAGACTGACTCCTCTTAATGACTGTTTTGAACGATTCCTGTGACACTAGTTGTAGTTTCCGATGCTTCACTTCAGGTTTACTGTATCCCTCTGACCTTCTTATTGACGATGAAACACCGAAATTGCATAGGAATTAAATACAAAAGGCACAGAGCCGACTTAAGTACAAGAAGACTGACTCTTCGTACTGACTATGTTTTGAACCATTCCTGTGACACTAGTTATAGATTACGATGATTCCCTTCAGGTTTACTGTTTCCCTTGGACCTTCGTATTGACGATGAAACACAGAAATTGCATCGGAATTAAATTGAAAAGGCACAATGCCGACTTAAGTACAAGAAGACTGACTCTTCCTACTCTCTTTGTTTTGAACCATTCCTGTGACACTAGTTTTAGATTCCGATGCTTCACGTCAGGTTTACTGTATCCCTCTGACTTTCTTATTGACGTTGAAACACAGAAAATGCATCGGAATTAAATACAAAATTCACAATGCCGACTTAAGTACAAGAAGACTGACTCATCTTACTGACTATGTTTGGAACCATTCCAGTGACACTAGTTTTAGATTCCGCTGCTTCACTTTAGGGTTACTGTATCCCTCTGACCATCTTATTGACGATGAAACACAGAAATTGCAACGGAATTAAATAGAAAAGGCACAATGCCGACTTAAGTACAAGAAGACTGACTCTTCCTACTGTCTTTGTTTTGAACCATTCCTGTGACACTAGTATAGATTCCGATGCTTCACTTTAGGTTTACTGTATCGCTTGGACGTTCTTATTGACGATGAAACAAAGAAATCGCATCGGAATTAAATAGAAAAGGCACAATGCCGACTTAAGTACAAGAAGACTGACTCTTCCTACTGTCTATGCTTTGAACCAATCCTGTGACACTACTTATACATTGCGATGCTTCACTTCAGTTTTACTGTATCCCTTGGACCTTCTTATTGACGATGAAACACAGAAATTGCATCAGAATTAAATAGAAAAGGCACAACACCGACATAGGTACAAGAAGACTGACTCTTCCTACTGTCTATGCTTTGAACCATTCCTGTGACACTAGTTATAGATTCCGATGCTTCACTTCAGGTTTACTGTATCCCTCTGACCTTCTTTTTGACGATGAAAACAGAAATTACATCGGAATTAAATACAAAAGGCACGATGCCGACTTAAGTACAAGAAGACTGACTCTTCTTCCTGTCTATGATTTGATCCATTCCTGTGACACTAGTTATAGATTCCGATGCTTTCCTTCAGGTTTACTGCATCCCTTGGACCTTTTTATTGACGAAAAAACACAGAAATTGCATCGGAATTAAATACAAAATGCACAATGCTGACTTAAGTACAAGAAGGCTGACTCCTCTTACTGACTGCTTTGAACCATTCCTGTGACACTAATTATAGATTCCGTTGCTTCACTTCAGGTTCACTGTATCCCTCTGACCTTCTTATTGACGATGAAACACAGAAATTGCATCGGAATTAAATACAAAAGGCACAATGCCAACTTAAGTACAAGAAGACTGACTCTTCTTACTGACTATGTTTTGAGCCATTCCTGTGACACTAGTTATAGATTCCGATGCTTCACATCAGGTTTACTGTATCCCTTGGACCTTCATTTTGACGATGAAACACAGAAATTGCATCGGAATTAAATACAAAAGACACAATGCCGACTGAAGTACAAGAAGACTGACTCTTCTTACTGACCATGCTTTGAACCATTCCTGTGACACTAGTTACAGATTCCGATGCTTCACTTCAGGTTTACTGTATCTCTCTGACCTTCTTATTGACGAAGAAACACAGAAATTCCATTTTAATGAAATACAAAAGGCACAATGCCGACTTCAGTACAAGAACACTGTCTCTTCTTACTGTCTACGGTTTGAACCATTCCTGTGACACTGGTTAAAGATTCCGATGCCTCACTTCAGATTTACTGTATACCTTGGACCTTCTTATTGACGATGAAACACAGAAATTGCATCGGAATGAAATACAAAAGGCGCAATGCCGACTAAAGTACAAGAAGACTGCCTCCGCTTACTGACTACTTTGAACCATTACTGTGACACTAGTTATAGATTCCGATGCTTCACTTCAGATTTACTGTAACCCTCTGACTTTCTTATTGACGATGAAACACAGAAATTGCATCGGAATTAAATACAAAATGCACAATGCCGACTTAAGTACAAGAAGACTTACTCTTCCTTTTGTCTATGTTTGAACCATTCATGTGACACCAGTTATAGATTCCGATGCTTCACATCAGGTTTACTGTATCCCTTGTACCTTCTTATTGACGATGAAACACAGAAATTGCATCGGAATTAAATACAAAAGGCACAATGCCGACATAAGTACTAGAAGACTGACTCTTCTTACTGACTATGTTTGGAACCATTCCTGTGACACTAATTATAGATTCAGATGCTTCACATCAGGTTTACTGTATTCCTCTGACCATCTTATTGACGATGAAACACAGATATTGCATCGGAATTAAATAGAAAAGGCACAATGCCGACTTAAGTACAAGAAGACTGACTCTTCTTACTGACTATGTTTTGAACCTTCCTGTGACACTAATTATAGATTCAGATGTTTCACATCAGGTTTACTGTATCCCTTGGACCTTCTTATTGACGGTGAAACACAGAAATTGCATCGGAATTAAATACAAAAGGCACAATGCCGACTTAAATACAAGAAGACTGACCCTTCTTACTGTCTATGTTTTGAACCATTCCTGTGACACTAATTATAGATTCCGTTGCTTCACTTCAGGTTAACTGTATCCCTCTGACCTTCTTATTGACGATGAAACACAGAAATTTCAACGGAATTAAATACAAAAGGCACAATGCCGACTTAAGTACAAGAAGACTGACTCTTCGTACTGACTATGTTTTGAACCATTCCTGTGACACTAGTTATAGATTCCGATGGTTCACTTCAGGTTTACTGTATCCTTTGGACCTTCTTATTTACGATGAAACACAAAATTTGCATCGGAATTAAATTGAAAAGGCACAATGCCGACATAAGTACTAGAAGACTGACTCTTCTTACTGACTATGTTTGGAAACATTCCTGTGACACTAATTATAGATTCAGATGCTTCACATCAGGTTTACTGTATACCTCTGACCATCTTATTGACGATGAAACACAGATATTGCATCGGAATTAAATAGAAAAGGCACAATGCCGACTTAAGTACAAGAAGACTGACTCTTCTTACTGACTATGTTTTGAACCTTCCTGTGACACTAGTTATAAATTCCGATGTTTCACTTCAGGTTTATTGTATCCCTTGCACCTTCTTATTGACGATGAAACACAGAAATTGCATCGGAATTAATGACAAAAGGCACAATGCCGACTGAAGTACAAGAAGACTGACTCTTCGTACTGACTAAGTTTTGAACCATTCCTGAGACACTAGTTATTGATTCCGATGCTTCACTTCAGGTTTACTGTATCTCTCTGACCTTCGTATTGACGATGAAACACAGAAATTGCATCGGAATGAAATACAAAACGCACAATGCCGACTTAAGTACAAGAAGACTGACTCTTCTTACTGTCTATGTTTTGAACCATTCCTGTGACACTAGTTATTGATTCCGATGCTTCACATCAGGTTTACTGTATCCCTTGCATCTTCTTATTGGCGATGAAACACAGAAATTGCATCGAAATTAAATACAAAAGGCACAATGCCGACTTAAGTACAAGAAGACTGACCCTTCTTACTGTCTATGTTTTGATGCATTCCTGTGACACTAGTTATAGATTCCGATGCTTCACTTCAGGTTTACTGTATCCGTCCTACCCTCTTAGTGACGATGAAACACAGAAATTGCATCGGAATTAAATACAAAAGGCAAAATGCCGACTTAAGTACAAGAAGGCTGACTCTTCTTACTGACTGTTTTGAACCATTCCTGTGACACTAATTATAGATTCCGATGCTTCACTTCAGGTTCACTGTATCCCTCTGACCTTCTTATTGACGATGAAACACAGAAATTGCATCAGAATTAAATAGAAAAGGGACAATGCCGACTTAGGTACAAGAAGACTGACTCTTCCTACTGTCTATGTTGTGAACCATTCCTGTGACACTAGTTATAGATTCCGATGCTTCACTTCAGGTTTACTGTATCGCACTGACCTTCGTTTTGACGATGAAAACAGTTTTTACATCGGAATTAAATACAAAAGGCACAATGCCGACTTAAGTACAAGAAGACTGACTCTTCTTACTGTCTATGATTTGATCCATTCCTGTGACACTAGTTATAGATTCCGATGCCTCACTTCAGGTTTACTGTATCCCTTGGACCTTCTTATTGACGAAAAAACACAGAAATTGCATTGGAATTAAATACAAAAGGCACAATGCCAACTTAAGTACAAGAAGACTGACTCCTCTTACTGACTATGATTTGAACCATTCCTGTGACACTAGTTATAGATTCCGGTGCTTCACATCAGGTCATTGTATCCCTTGGACCTTCTTCTTGAAGATGAAACGCAGAAATTGCATCGGAATTAAATACAAAAGGCACAATGCCGACTTAAGTACAAGAAGATTGACTCTTCTTACTGACTATGTTTTGAACCATTCCTGTGACACTAGTTATAGATTCCGATGCTTCACTTCGGGTTTACTGTATCTCTCTGAGGTTCTTATTGACGATAAAACACAGAAATTACACTTTAATGAAATACAAAAGGCATAATGCCGACTTCAGTACAAGAACTCTGTCTCTTCTTACTGTCTATGGTATGAACCATTCCTGTGACACTGGTTATAGATTCCGATGCCTCACTTCAGATTTACTGTATCCCTTGGACCTTCTTATTGACGATGAAACACAGAAATTGCATTGGAATTAAATACAAAAGGCGCAATGCCGGCTAAAGTACAAGAAGACTGACTCTGCTTACTGACTGCTTTGAACCATTCCTGTGACGCTAGTTATAGATTCTGATGCTTCACGTCAGATTTACTGTAACCCTCTGACCTTCTTATTGACGATGAAACACAGAAATTGCATCGGATTTAAATATAAAGTGCACAATGCTGACTTAAGTACAAGAAGACTGACTCTTCTTTTTGTCTATGTTTTGAACCATTCCTGTGACACTAGTTATAGATTCCGATGTTTCACTTCAGGTTTATTGTATCCCTTGCACCTTCTTATTGACGATGAAACACAGAAATTGCATCGGAATTAATTACAAAAGGCACAATGCCGACTTAAGTACAAGAAGACTGACTCTTCGTACTGACTAAGTTTTGAACCATTCCTGTGACACTAGTTATAGATTCCGGTGCTTCACATCAGGTCATTGTATCCCTTGGACCTTCTTCTTGAAGATGAAACGCAGAAATTGCATCGGAATGAAATACAAAACGCACAATGCCGACTTAAGTACAAGAAGACTGACTCTTCTTACTGTCTATGTTTTGAACCATTCCTGTGACACTAGTTATTGATTCCGTTGCTTCACATCAGGTTTACTGTATCCCTTGCACCTTCTTATTGGCGATGAAACACAGAAATTGCATCGAAGTTAAATACAAAAGGCACAATGCCGACTTAAGTACAAGAAGACTGACCCTTCTTACTGTCTATGTTTTGACGCATTCCTGTGACACTAGTTATAGATTCCGATGCTTCACTTCAGGTTTACTGTATCCCTCCTACCCTCTTAGTGACGATGAAACACAGAAATTGCATCGGAATTAAATACAAAAGGCAAAATGCCGACTTAAGTACAAGAAGACTGACTCTTCGTACTGACTATGTTTTCAACCATTCCTGTGACTCTAGTTATAGATTACGATGATTCACTTCAGGTTTACTGTATCCCTTGGACCTTCTTATTGACGATGAAACACAGAAATTGCATCGGAATTAAATACAAAATGCACAATGCTGACTTAAGTACAAGAAGGCTGACTCTTCTTACTGACTGTTTTGAACGATTCCTGTGACACTAATTATAGATTCCGATGCTTCACTTCAGGTTCACTGTATCCCTCTGACCTTCTTATTGACGATGAAACACAGAAATTGCATCAGAATTAAATAGAAAAGGGACAATGCCGACTTAGGTACAAGAAGACTGACTCTTCCTACTGTCTATGTTGTGAACCATTCCTGTGACACTAGTTATAGATTCCGATGCTTCACTTCAGGTTTACTGTATCGCACTGACCTTCGTTTTGACGATGAAAACAGTTATTACATCGGAATTAAATACAAAAGGCACAATGCCAACTTAAGTACAAGAAGACTGACTCTTCTTACTGACTATGATTTGAACCATTCCTGTGTCACTAGTTATAGATTCCGGTGCTTCACATCAGGTTATTGTATCCCTTGGACTTCTTCTTGAAGATGAAACGCAGAAATTGCATCGGAATTAAATACAAAAGGCACAATGCCGACTTAAGTACAAGAAGACTGACTCTTCTTACTGACTATGTTTTGAACCATTCCTGTGACACTAGTTATAGATTCCGATGCTTCACTTCGGGTTTACTGTATCGCTCTGAAGTTCTTATTGACGATAAAACACAGAAATTACATTTTAATGAAATACAAAAGGCATAGTGCCGACTTCAGTAAAAGAACACTGTCTCTTCTTACTGTCTATGGTATGAACCATTCCTGTGACACTGGTTATAGATTCCGATGCCTCACTTCAGATTTACTGTATCCCTTGGACCTTCTTATTGACGATGAAACACAGAAATTGCATCGGAATTAAATACAAAAGGCGCAATGCCGGCTAAAGTACAAGAAGACTGACTCTGCTTACTGACTGCTTTGAACCATTCCTGTGACGCTAGTTATAGATTCTGATTCTTCACGTCAGATTTACTGTAACCCTCTGACCTTCTTATTGACGATGAAACACAGAAATTGCATCGGATTTAAATATAAAGTGCACAATGCTGACTTAAGTACAAGAAGACTGACTCTTCTTTTTGTCTATGTTTTGAACCATTCCTGTGACACTAGTTATAGATTCCGATGTTTCACTTCAGGTTTATTGTATCCCTTGCACCTTCTTATTGACGATGAAACACAGAAATTGCATCGGAATTAATTACAAAATGCACAATGCCGACTTAAGTACAAGAAGACTGACTCTTCGTACTGACTAAGTTTTGAACCATTCCTGTGACACTAGTTATAGATTCCGATGCATCACTTCAGGTTTACTGTATCCCTCTGACCTTCGTATTGACGATGAAACACAAAAATTGCATCGGAATGAAATACAAAACGCACAATGCCGACTTAAGTACAAGAAGACTGACTCTTCTTACTGTCTATGTTTTGAACCATTCCTGTGACACTAGTTATTGATTCCGATGTTTCACATCAGGTTTACTGTATCCCTTGCACCTTCTTATTGGCGATGAAACACAGAAATTGCATCGGAATTAAATACAAAAGGCACAATGCCGACTTAAGTACAAGAAGACTGACCCTTCTTACTGTCTATGTTTTGATGCATTCCTGTGACACTAGTTATAGATTCCGATGCTTCACTTCAGGTTTACTGTATCCCTCCTACCCTCTTAGTGACGATGAAACACAGAAATTGCATCGGAATTAAATACAAAAGGCAAAACGCCGACTTAAGTACAAGAAGACTGACTCTTCGTACTGACTATGTTTTCAACCATTCCTGTGACTCTAGTTATAGATTACGATGATTCACTTCAGGTTTACTGTATCCCTTGGACCTTCTTATTGACGATGAAACACAGAAATTGCATCGGAATTAAATACAAAATGCACAATGCTGACTTAACTACAAGAAGGCTGACTCTTCTTACTGACTGTTTTGAACCATTCCTGTGACACTAATTATAGATTCCGATGCTTCACTTCAGGTTCACTGTATCCCTCTGACCTTCTTATTGACGATGAAACACAGAAATTGCATCAGAATTAAATAGAAAAGGGACAATGCCGACTTAGGTACAAGAAGACTGACTCTTCCTACTGTCTATGTTTTGAACCATTCCTGTGACACTAGTTATAGATTCCGATGCTTCACTTCAGGTTTACTGTATCGCACTGACCTTCTTTTTGACGATGAAAACAGTTATTACATCGGAATTAAATACAAAAGGCACAATTCCGACTTAAGTACAAGAAGACTGACTCTTCTTACTGTCTATGATTTGATCCATTCCTGTGACACTAGTTATAGATTACGATGATTCACTTCAGGTTTACCGTATCCCTTGGACCTTCTTATTGACGATGGAACACAGAAATTGCATCGGAATTAAATACAAAATGCACAATGCTGACTTAAGTACAAGAAGGCTGACTCTTCTTACTGACTGTTTTGAACCATTCCTGTGACACTAATTATAGGTTCCGATGCTTCACTTCAGGTTCACTGTATCCCTCTGACCTTCTTTTTGACGATGAAACACAGAAATTGCATCAGAATTAAATAGAAAAGGGACAATGCCGACTTAGGTATAAGAAGACTGACTCTTCCTACTGTCTATGCTTTGAACCATTCCTGTGACACTAGTTATAGATTCCGATGTTTCACTTCAGGTTTACTGTATCCCACTGACATTCTTTTTGACGATGAAAACAGTTATTACATCGGAATTAAATACAAAAGGCACAATGCCGACTTAAGTACAAGAAGACTGACTCTTCTTACTGTCTATGATTTGATCCATTCCTGTGCCACTAGTTATGGATTCCGATGCCTCACTTCAGGTTTACTGTATCCCTTGGACCTTCTTATTGACGAAAAAACACAGAAATTGCATCGGAATTAAATACATAATGCACAATGCTGACTTAAGTACAAGAAGGCTGACTCCTCTTACTGACTGTTTTGAACTATTCCTGTGACACTAATTATAGATTCCGATGCTTCACTTCAGCTTCACTGTATCCCTCTGACCTTCTTATTGACGATGAAACACAGAAATTGCATCGGAATTAAATACAAAAGGCACAATGCCAACTTAAGTGCAAGAAGACTGACTCTTCTTACTGACTATGTTTTGAACCATTCCTGTGACACTAATTATAGATTCCGGTGCTTCACATCAGGTTTACTGTATCCCTTGGACCTTCTTTTTGACGATGAAACACAAAAATTGCATCGGAATTAAATACAAAAGGCACAATGCCGACATAAGTACAAGAAGACTGACTCTTCTTACTGACTATGTTTTTAACCATTCCTGTGACACTAGTTACAGATTCCGATGCTTCACTTCAGGTTTACTGTATCTCTCTGACCTTCGTATTGACGATGAAACACAGAAATTACATTTTAATGAAATACAAAAGGCACAATGCCGACTTCAGTACAAGAACACTGTCTCTTCTTACTGTCTATGGTATGAACCATTCCTGTGACACTGGTTATAGATTCCGATGCCTCACTTCAGATTTACTGTAACCCTCTGACCTTCTTATTGACGATGAAACACAGAAATTGCATCGGAAATAAATATAAATTGCACAATGCCGACTTAAGTACAAGAAGACTGACTCTTCTTTTTGTCTATGTTTTGAACCATTCCTGTGACACTAGTTATAGATTCTGATGCTTCACTTCAGGTTTACTGTATCCCTTGGACCTTCTTATTGACGATGAATCACAGAAATTGCATTGGAATTAAATACAAAAATCACAATGCCGACTTAAGTACACGAAGACTGACCCTTCTTACTGTCTAAGATTTGAACCATTCCTGTGACACTAGTTACAGATTCCGTTGCTTCACTTCAGGTTTACTGTATAACTCTGCCCTTCTTTTGACGATGAAACACAGAACTTTCAACGGAATTAAATACAAAAGGCACAATGCCGACTTAAGTACAAGAAGACTGACTCTTCGTACTGACTATGTTTCGAACCATTCCTGTGACACTAGTTATAGATTCCGATGATTCACTTCAGGTTTACTGTATCCTTTGGACCTTCTTATTTACGATGAAACACAAAAATTGCATCGGAATTAAATAGAAAAGGCACAATGCCGACATAAGTACTAGAAGACTGACCCTTCTTACTGACTATGTTTGGAACCATTCCTGTGACACTAATTATAGATTCCGATGCTTCACATCAGGTTTACTGTATCCCTCTGACCTTCTTATTGACGATGAAACACAGATATTGCGTCGGAATTAAATTGAAAGGGCACAATGCCGACTTAAATACAAGAAGACTGACTCTTCGTACTGACTATGCTTTGAACCTTCCTGTGACACTAGTTATAGATTCCGATGCTTAACTTCAGGTTTACTGTCTCCCTCTGACCTTCTTAATGACGGTGAAACACAGAAATTGCATCGGAACTAAATAGAAAAGGCATAATGCCGACTTAAGTACAAGAAGACTAACTCTTCTTACCGACTATGTTTGGAACCATTCCTGTGAGAGTAGTTATAGATTCCGATGCTTCACTTAATCTTTACTGTATCCCTTGCACCTTGTTATTGACGATGAAACACAGAAATTGCATCGGAATTAATTACAAAATGCACAATGCCGACTTAAGTACAAGAAGACTGACTCTTCGTACTGACTAAGATTTGAACCATTCCTGTGACAGTACTTATACATTGTGATGCTTCAATTCATGTTTACTGTATCCCTCTGACCTTCTTAATGACGATGAAACACAGAAAATGCATCGGAATTAAATACAAAAGGCACAATGACGACTTAAGTACAAGAAGACAGACTCTTCTTACTGACTGTTATGAACCTTTCCTGTGACACTAGTTATACATTCCGATGCTTCACTTCAGGTTTACTGTATCCCTTGCACCTTCTTATTGACGATGAAACACGGAAATTGCTTCGGAATTAAATACAAAAGGCACAATGCCGACTTAAGTACTAGAAGACTGACCCTTCTTACTGTCTATGTTTTGATGCATTCCTGTGACACTAGTTATAGATTCCGGTGCTTCACTTCAGGTTTACTGTATCCCTGTTACCCTCTTATTGACGATGAAACACAGAAAATGCATCGGAATTAAATACAAAAGGCAAAATGCCGACTTAAGTACAAGAAAACTGACTCTTCGTACTGACTATGATTTGAACCATTCCTGTGACACTAGTTATAGATTACGATGATTCACTTCTGGTTTACTGTATCCCTTGGACCTTCTTATTGACGATGAAACACAGAAATTGCATCGGAATTAAATGGAAAACGCACAATAGCGACTTAAGTACACGTAGACTTGCTCTTCTTACTGACTGTGTTTGGAACCATTCCTGTGACACTAGTTATAGATTCCGAAGCTTCACTTCAGGTTTACTGTATCCCTCTGACCTTGTTATTGACGATAAAACACAGAAATTGCATCGGAATTAAATGCAAAAGGCTCAATGCCGACTTAAGTACATGAAGACTGACTCTTCTTACTGTCTATGTTTTGAACCATTCCTGTGACACTAATTATAGATTCCGATGCTTCACTTCAGGTTTACTGTTTCCCTTGCACCTTCTTATTGACGATGAAACACAGAAATTGCATCGGAATTAAATACAAAAGGCACAATGCCGACTTAAGTACAAGAACACTGACTCTTCTATCTGACTATGTTTTGGAACCATTCCTGTGACACTAGTTATAGATTCCGATTCTTCACTTCAGGTTTACTGTATCCCTCTGACCTTCCTATTGACGATGGAACACAGAAAATGCATCGGAATTAAATACAAAAGGCACAATGACGACTTAAGTACAAGAAGACTGACTCTTCTTACTGACTGTTTTGAACCATTCCTGTGACACTAGTTATAGATTCCGATGCTTCACTTAAGGTTTACTGTTTCCCTCTGACCTAGTTATTGACGATGAAACACAGAAATTGCATCGGAATTAAATACAAATGGCACCATGCCGACTTAAGTACAAGAAGACTGACTCTTCGTACTGACTATGCTTTGAACCTTTCCTGTGACACAAGTTATAGATTCCGATGATTCACTTCAGATTTACTGTATCCTTTGGACCTTCGTATTTACGATGAAACACAAAAATTGCATCGGAATTAAATAGAAAATGCACAATGCCGACATAAGTACTAGAAGACTGACACTTCTTACTGACTATGTTTGGAACCATTCCAGTGACACTTATTACAGATTCCGATGCTTCACATCATTCTCACTGTATCCCTCTGACCTTGTTATTGACGATGAAACACAGATATTGCATCGGAATTAAATAGAAAAGGCACAATGCCGACTTAAGTACAAGAAGACTGACTCTTCTCACTGTCTATGTTTTGAACCACTCCTGTGACACTAGTTATAGATTCCGATGCTTCACTTCAGGTTTACTGTATCCCTTGCACCTTCGTATTGACGATGAAACACAGATATTGCATCGGAATAAAATACAAAAGGCACAATGCCGACTTAAGTACAAGAAGTCTGACTCTTCGTACTGACTATGTTTGAACCATTCCTGTTACTCTAGTTATAGATTACGATGATTCACTTCAGGTTAACTGTATCCCTTGGACCTTCTAATTGACGATGAAACACAGAAATTGCATCGGAATTAAATAGAAAAGGCACAATGCCGACTTAAGTACAAGAACACTGACTCTTCTTACTGACTATGTTTTGGAACCATTCCTGTGATACTAGTTATAGATTCCGATGCTTTACTTCAGGTTTACTGTATCCCTCTGACCTTCCTATTGACGATGAAACACAGAAAACGCATCGGAATTATATACAAAAGGCACAATGACGACTTAAGTACAAGAAGACTGACTCTTCTTACTGACTGTATTGAACCATTCCTGTGACACTAGTTATAGATTCCGATGCTTCACATAAGGTTTACTGTATCCCTCTGACCTTCTTATTCACGATGAAACACAGAAATTGCATCGGAATTAAATACAAAAGGCATAATGCCGACTTAAGTACAAGAAGACTGACTCTTCGTACGGACTATGTTTTGAACTATTCCTGTGACACTAGTTATAGATTCCGATGATTCACTTCACGTTTACTGTATCCTTTGGACCTTCGTATTTACGATGAAACACAAAAATTGCATCGGAATTAAATAGAAAAGTCACAATGCCGACATAAGCACTAGAAGACTGAATCTTCTTACAGACTAAGTTTGGAACCATTCCTGTGACACTTATTATAGATTCCGATGCTTCACATCAGGTTTACTGTATCCCTCTGACCTTCTTATTGACGATGAAACACAGATATTGCATCTGAATTAAATAGAAAAGGCACAATGCCGACTTACGTGCAAGAAGACTGACTCCTCTTACTGACTATGTTTGGAACCATTCCTGTGACACTAGTTATAGATTACGACGATTCACTTCCGGTTTACTGTATCCCTTGCACCTTCTTATTGACGATGAAACACAGAAATTGGATTGGAATTAAATACAAAAGGCACAATGCCGACTTAAGTACAAGAGGACTGACCCTTCTTACTGTCTATGTTTTGATGCATTCCTGTGACACTAGTTATAGATTCCGATGCTTCACTTCAGGTTTACTGTATCCCTCTTACCCTCTTATTGACGATGAAACACAGAAATTGCATCGGATTTAAATACAAAAGGCAAAATGCCGACTCAAGTACAAGAAGACTGACTCTTCGTACTGACTATGATTTGAACCTTTCCGGTGACACTAGTTATAGATTACAACGATTCACTTCAGGTTTACTGTATCCCTTGGACCTCCTTGTTGAGGATGAAACACAGAAATTGCATCGGAATTCAATAGAAAAGGCACAATGCCGACATAAGTACAAGTAAACTGACTCTTCTTACTGACTGTGTTTGGAGCCATTCCTGTGACACTAGTTATAGATTCCGATGCTTCACTTCAGGTTTACTGTATCCCTCTGACCTTCTTATTGACGATGAAACACAGAAATTGCATCCGAATTAAATACAAAAGGCACAATGCCGACTTCAGTACAAGAAGACTGACTCTTCTTGCTGTCTATGTTTTGAATCATTCCTGTGACACTAGTTATGGATTCCGATGCTTCACTTCAGGTTTACTGTATCCCTCTGACCTTCTTATTGGCGATGAAACTCAGAAATTGCATCGGAATTAAATACAAAACACACAATGCCGACTTAAGTACAAGAAGTCTGATTCCTCTTACTGTCTATGTTTTGAACCATTCCTGTGACACTAGTTATAGATTCCGATGCTTCACTTCAGGTTTACTGTATCCCTTTGACCTTCTTATTGACGATGAAACACAGAAATTGCATCGGAATTAAATACAAAAGGCACAATGCCGACTTAAGTACGAGATGACTGACTCTTCGTACTGACTATGTTTTGAACCATTCCTGTGACACTAGTTATAGATTACGATGATTCACTTCAGGTTTACTGTATCCCTTGGACCTTCTTATTGACGATGAAATACAGAAATTGCATCGGAATTAAATAGAAAAGGCACAATGCCGACTTAAGTACAAGTAGATGACTCTTCTTACTGACTGTGTTTGGAACCATCCCTGTGACACTAGTTATAGATTCCGATGCTTCACTTCAGGATTACTGTATCCCTCTGACCTTCCTATTGACGATGAAACACAGAAAACGGATCGGAATTATATACAAAAGGCACAATGACGACTTAAGTACAAGAAGACTGACTCTTCTTACTGACTGTATTGAACCATTCCTGTGACACTAGTTATAGATTCCGATGCTTCACTTAAGGTTTACTGTATCCCTCTGACCTTCTTATTCACGATGAAACACAGAAATTGCATCGGAATTAAATACAAAAGGCATAATGCCGACTTAAGTACAAGAAGACTGACTCTTCGTACTGACTATGTTTTGAACTATTCCTGTGACACTAGTTATAGATTCCGATGATTCACTTCACGTTTACTGTATCCTTTGGACCTTCTTATTTACGATGAAAAACAGAAATTGCATCGGAATTAAATAGAAAAGGCACAATGCGACTTAAGTACAAGAAGACTGATTCATCTTACTGACTATGTTTTGAACCCTCCTGTGTCACTAGTTATAGATTCCGATGCTTCACTTCAGGTTTACTGTATCCTTCTGACCTTCATATTGACGATGAAACACAGATTTTGCATCGGAAATAAATAGAAAAGGCATAATGCCGACTTAAGTACAAGTAGACTAACTCTTCTTATCGACTATGTTTGGAACCATTCCTGTGACACTAGTTATAGATTCCGATGCTTCACTTCAGGTTTACTGTATACCTTGCACCTTCTTATTGACGATGATACACAGAAATTGCATCGGAATTAATTACAAAAGGCACAATGACGACTTAAGTACAAGAAGACTGACTCTTTGTACTGACTATGTTTTGAACCATTCCTGTGACACTAGTTATAGATTACGATGATTCACTTCAGGTTTACTGTATCCCTTGGACTTTCTTATTGACGATGAAACACAGAAATTGCATCGGAATTAAATAGAAAAGACACAATGCCGACTTAAGTACAAGAAGACTGACTCTTCTTACTGACTATGATTGGATCATCCCTGTGACACTAGTTATAGATCCCGATGCTTCACATCAGGTTTACTGTATCCCTCTGACCTTCTAATTGACGATGAAACACAGAAATGCATCGGAGTTAAATACAAATGCACAATGCCGACTTAAGCACAAGAAGACTGACTCTTCTTACTGTCTATGTTTTGAATCATTCCTGTGACACTAGTTATGGATTCCCATGCTTCACTTCAGGTTTACTGTATCCCTCTGACCTTCTTATTGGCGATGAAACACAGAAATTGCATCGGAATTAAATACAAAAGACACAATGCCGACTTAAGTACAAGAAGACTGATTCCTCTTACTGTCTATGTTTTGAACCATTCCTGTGACACTAGTTATAGATTCCGATGCTTCACTTCAGGTTTACTGTAACCCTTTGACCTTCTTATTGACGATGAAACACAGAAATTGCATCGGAATTAAATACAAAAGGCACAATGCCAACTTAAGTACAAGATGACTGACTCTTCGTACTGACTATGTTTTGAACCATTCCTGTGACACTAGTTATAGATTACGATGATTCACTTCAGGTTTACTGTATCCCTTGGACCATCTTGTTCACGATGAAATACAGAAATTGCATCGGAATTAAATAGAAAAGGCACAATGCCGACTTAAGTACAAGTAGACTGACTCTTCTTACTGACTGTGTTTGGAACCATCCCTGTGACACTAGTTATAGATTCTGATGCTTCACTTCAGTTTTACTGTATCCCTCTGACCTTCTTATTGACGATGAAACACAGAAATTGCATCGGAATTAAATACAAAAGGCACAATGCCGACTTAAGTACAAGAAGACTGATTCTTCTTACTGTCTATGTTTTGAACCATTCCTGTGACACTAGTTATAGATTCCGATGCTTCACTTCAGGTTTACTGTATCCCTTGCACCTTCTTATTGTCGATGAAACACACAAATTGCATCAGAATTAAATACAAAATGCACAATGCCGACTTATGTACAAGAAGACTGACCCTTCTTACTGTCTATGTTATGAACCATTCCTGTGACACTAGGTATGGATTCCGATGCTTCACTTCAGGTTTACTGTATCCCTCTGACCGTCTTATTGACGATGAAACACAGAAATTGCATCGGAATTAAATACTAAAAGGCATAATGCCGACTTATGTACAAGAAGACTGACTCTTGGTACTGACAATGTTTTGAACCATTCCTGTGACACTAGTTAAAGATTCCGATGATTCACCTCAGGTTTACTGTATCCTTTGGACCTTATTATTTACGATGAAAAACAGAAATTGCATCGGAATTAAATAGAAAAGGCACAATGCGACTTACGTACAAGAAGACTGACTCATCTTACTGACTATGTTTTGAACCCTCCTGTGACACTAGATATGGATTCCGATGCTTCACTTCAGGTTTACTGTATCCTTCTGACCTTCATATTGACGATGAAACACAGATTTTGCATCGGAAATAAATAGAAAAGGCATAATGCCGACTTAAGTACAAGTAGACTAACTCTTCTTATCGACTATGTTTGGAACCATTCCTGTGACACTAGTTATAGATTCCGATGCTTCACTTCAGGTTTACTGTATACCTTGCACCTTCTTATTGATGATGATACACAGAAATTGCATCGGAATTAATTACAAAAGGCACAATGTCGACTTAAGTACAAGAAGACTGACTCTTCGTACTGACTATGTTTTGAACCATTCCTGTGACACTAGTTATAGATTACGATGATCCACTTCAGGTTTACTGTATCCCTTGGACCTTCTTATTGACGATGAAACACAGAAATTGCATCGGAATTAAATAGAAAAGACACAATGCCGAATTAAGTACAAGAAGACTGACTCTTCTTACTGACTATGATTGGATCATCCCTGTGACACTAGTTATAGATCCCGATGCTTCACATCAGGTTCACTGTATCCCTCTGACCTTCTAATTGACGATGAAACACAGAAATGCATCGCAGTTAAATACAAATGCACAATGACGACTTAAGTACAAGAACACTGACTCTTCTTACTGACTGTTTTGAACCTTTCCTGTGACACTAGTTATAGATTCCGATGCTTCACTTCAGGTTTACTGTATCCCTCTGACCTTCTTATTGACGATGAAACAATGAAATTGCATCGGAATTAAATACAAAATGCACAATGCCGACTTAAGTACAAGAAGACTGACTCTTCGTACTGACTATGTTTGGACCATTCCTGTGACACTAATTATAGATTACGATGATTCACTTCAGGTTTACTGTATCCCTTGGACCTTCTTATTGACGATGAAACACAGAAATTGCATCGGAATTAAATAGAAAAGGCACAATGCCGACTTAAGTACAAGAAGACTGACTCTTCATACTGACTATGTTTGGAACCATTCCTGTGTCACTAGATATAGATTCCGATGGTTCACTTCAGGTTTACTGTATCCCTTGGACCTTCCTATTGACGATGAAACACAGAAAATGCATCGGAATTAAATACAAAAGGCACAATAACGACTTAGGTACAAGAAGACTGACTCTTCTTACTGACTGTTTTGAACCATTCCTGTGACACTAGTTGTAGATTCCGATGCTTCACTTCAGGTTTACTGTATCCCTCAGACCTTCTTATTGACGATGAAACACAGAAATTGCATCGGAATTAAATACAAAAGGCACAATGCCGACTTAAGTACAAGAAGACGGACTCTTCTTACTGTCTATGTTTTGAACCATTCCTGTGACACAAGTTATAGATTCCGAAGCTTCACTTCAGGTTTACTGTATCCCTTGCACCTTCGTATTGACGATGAAACACAGAAATTGCATCGGAATTAAATACAAAAGGCACAATGCCGACTTAAGTACAAGAAGACTGACACTTCTTACTGTCTATGTTTTGAACCATTCCTGTGACACTAGTTTTAGATTCCGATGCTTCACTTCAGGTTTACTGTATCTCTCTGACCTTCTTATTGACGATGAAACACAGATATTGCATCGGAATTAAAGACAAACGGCACAATGCCGACTTAAGTACAAGAAGACTGACTCTTCGTACTGACTACGCTTTGAACGATTCCTCTGACACTAGTTATTGATTACGATGATTCACTTCAGGTTTACTGTATCCCTTGGACCTTCTTATTGACGATGAAACACAGAAATTGCATCGGAATTAAATACAAAAGGCACAATGCCGACTTAAGTACAAGAAGACTGACTCTTCCTACTGTCTATGCTTTGAACCATTCCTGTGACACTAGTTATTGATTCCGACGCTTCACTTCAGGTTTACTGTGTACCTCTGACCATCTTTTTAACGATGAAAATAGAAATTACATCGGAATTAAATACAAAAGGCACAATGCCGACTTAAGTACAAGAAGACTGACTCTTCTTATTGTCTATGATTTGAGCCATTCCTGTGACACTAGTTATGAATTCCGATGGTTCACTTCAGGTTTACTGTATCCCTTGGACCTTCTTATTGACGAAAAACCACAGAAATTGCATCGGAATTAAATACAAAATGCACAGTGCCGACTTAAGTACAAGAAGGCTGACTCTTCTTACTGACTGTTTTGAACGATTCCTGTGACACTAGTTATAGATTCCGATGCTTCACTTCAGGTTCACTGTATTCCTCTGACCTTCTTATTGACGATGAAACACAGAAATTGCATCGGAATTAAATACAAAAAGCACAATGCCAACTTATGTTCAAGAAGACTGACTCTTCCTACTGATTATGTTTTGAACCATTCCTGTGACACTAGTAATATATTCCGATGCTTCACATCAGGATTACTGTATCCCTTGGACCTTCTTTTTGACGATGACACACAGAAATTACATCGGAATTAAATACAAAAGGCACAATGCCGACTTAAGTACAAGAAGACTGACTCTTCTTACTGACTATGTTTGAACCATTCCTGTGACACTATTTATAGATTCCGATGCTTCAGTTTAGGTCTACTCTAACCATAGGACCTTCTTATTGACGATGAAACACAGAAATTGCATCGGAATTAAATACAAAAGGCACAATGCCGACTTAAGTACAAGTAGACTGACTCTTCTTACTGACTGTGTTTGGAACCATTCCTGTGACACTAGTTATAGAATCCGATGCTTCACTTCAGGTTTACTGTATCCCACTGACCTTCTTATTGACGATGAAACAGAGAAATTGCATCGGAATTAAATACAGAAGGCACAATGCCGACTTAAGTACAAGAAGACTGACTCTTCTTACTGTCTATGTTTTGAACCATTCCTGTGAAACTAGTTATAGATTCCGATGCTTCACTTCAGGTTTACTGTATCCCTTGCACCTTCTTATTGACGATGAAACACTGAAATTGCATAGGAATTAAATACAAAAGGCACAATGCCGACTTAAGTAGAAGAAGACTGACTCTTCGTACTGAATATGATTTGAACCATTCCTGTGACACTAGTTGTAGATTACGATGATTCACTTCAGGTTTACTGTATCCCTTGGACTTTCTTATTGACGATGAAGCACAGAAATTGCATCGGAATTAAATAGAAAAGGCACAATGCCGACTTAAGTACAAGAACATTGACTCTTCTTACTGACTTTGATTTGGAACCATTCCTGTGACACTAGTTATAGATTCCGATGCTTCACTGCAGGTTTGCTGTATCCCTCTGACTTTCCGATTGACGATGAAACACAGAAAATGCATCGGAATAAAATACATAAGGCACAATGACGACTTAGGTACAAGAAGACTGACTCTTCTTACTGACTGTTTTGAACCATTCCTGAGACACTAGTTATAGATTCCGATGCTTCACTTAAAGTTTACTGTATCCCTCTGACCTTCTTATTGACGTTGAAACACAGAAATTGCATCGGAATTAAATACAAAAGGCACAATGCCGACTTAAGTACAAGAAGACTGACTCTTCTTACTGACTATGCTCTGAACCATTCCTGTGACACTAGTTATAGATTCCGATGATTCACTTCAGGTTTACTGTATCCTTTGGACCTTCGTATTTACGATGAAACACAAAAATTGCATCGGAAGTAATTAGAAAAGGCACAATGCCGACATAAGTAACAGAAGACTGACTCGTCTTAATGACTATGTTTGGAACCATTCCTGCGACACTTATTATAGATTCCGATGCTTCACATCAGGTTTACTGTATCCCTCTGACCTTCTTATTGACGATGAAACACAAATATTGCATCGGAATTAAATAGAAAAGGCACAATGCCGACTTAAGTACAAGAAGACTGACTCTTCTTACTGACTGTGTTTGGAACCATTCCTGTGACACTAGTTATAGATTCCGATGCTTCACTTCATGTTTACTGTATCCCTCTGACCTTCTTATTGACGATGAAACACAGAAATTCCATCGGAATTAAATACAAAAGGCACAATGCCGACTTAAGAACAAGAAGACTGACTCTTCTTACTGTCTATGTTTGAACCATTCCTGTGACACTAGTTATAGATTCCGATGCTTCACTTCAGGTTTACTGTATCCCTTGCACCTTCTTATTGACGATGAAACACTGAAATTGCATCGGAATTAAATACAAAAGGCACAAAGCCGACTTCAAGAAGACTGTCTCTTCGTACTGACTATGTTTTCAACCATTCCTGTGACACTAGTTATAGATTACGATGATTCACTTCAGGTTTACTGTATCCCTTGGACCTCCTTATTGACGATGAAACACAGATTTTGCATCGGAATTAAATAGAAATGGCATAATGCCGACTTAAGTACAAGAAGACTAACTCTTCTTACCGACTATGATTGGAACCATTCCTGTGACACTAGTTATAGATTCCGATGCTTCACTTCAGGTTTACTGTATCACTTGCACCTTCTTATTGACGATGAAACACAGAAATTGCATCGGAATTAATTACAAAAGGCACAATGCCGACTTAAGTACAAGAAAACTGACTCTTCTTACTGACTGTTTTGAACCTTTCCTGTGACACTAGTTATAGATTCCGATGCTTCACTTCAGGTTTACTGTATCCCTCTGACCATCTTATTGACGATGAAACACAGAAATTGCATCGGAATTAAATACAAAAGGCACAATGCCGACTTAAGTACAAGAAGACTGACTCTTCTTACAGTCTATGCTTTGAACCATTCCTGTGACACTAGTTATAGATTCCGATGCTTCACTTCAGCTTTACTGTATCAATCTGACCTTCTTATTGACGATGAAACACAGAAATTGCATCGGAATTAAATACAAATGCACAATGCCGACTTAAGTACAAGACGACTGACCCTTCTTACTGTCTATTTTTTGAACCATTCCTGTGACACTAGTTATAGATTCCGATGCTTCACTTCAGGTTTACTGTATCCCTCTGACCTTCTTATTGACGATGATACACAGAAATTGCATCGGAAGTAAATACAAAAGGCACAATGCCGACTTAAGTACAAGAAGACTGACTCTTCGTACTGACTATGTTTTGAACCATTCCTGTGACACTAGTTATAGATTCCGATGATTCACTTCAGGTTTACTGTATCCCTTGGACCTTCTTATTGATGATGAAACAAAGAAATTGCATCGGAATTAAATACAAAAGGCACAATGCCGACTTAAGTACATGAAGACTGACTCTTCATACTGACTATGATTGGAACCATTCCTGTGGGACTAGATATAGATTCCGATGCTTCACTTCAGGTTTACTGTATCCCTTGGACGTTCCTGTTGACGATGAAACACAGAAAATGCATCGGAATTGAATACAAAAGGCACAATGCCGACTTAAGTGCAAGAAGACTGACTCTTCGTACTGACTACGCTTTGAACCATTCCTGTGACACTAGTCATAGATTACGATGATTCACTTCAGGTTTACTGTATCCCTTGGACCTTCGTATTGACGATGAAACACAGAAAATGCATCGGAATTAAATAGAAAAGGCACAATGCCGACTTAAGTACAAGAAGACTGACTCTTCTTTCTGATTGTGTTTGGAACCATTCCTGTGAAACTAGTTATAGATTCCGATGCTTCACTTTAGGTTTACTGTATCCCTCTGACCTTCCAATTGACGATGCAAGACAGAAATTGCATCGGAATTAAATACAAAGGGCACAATGCCGAGTTAAGTACAAGAAGGCTGACTCTTCTTACTGTCTATGTTTTGAACCATTCCTGTGACACTAGTTATAGATTCCGATGCTTCACCTCAGGTTTAGTGTATACCTCTGACCTTCTTATTGACGATGAAACACAGAAATTGCATCGGAATTAATTACAAAAGGCACAATGCCGACTTAAGTACAAGAAGACTGACTCTACGTACTGACTATGTTTTGAACCATTTCTGTGACACTAGTTATAGATTACGATGATTCACTTCAGGTTTACTGTATTCCTTGGACCTTCTTATTGACGATGAAACACAGAAATTGCATCGGAATTAAATAGAAGAGACACAATGCCGACTTAAGTACAAGAAGACTGACTCTTCTTACTGACTTAGTTTGGAACCATCCCTGTGACACTAGTTATAGCTTCCGATGCTTCACTTCAGGTTTACTGTATCCCTCTGACCTTCCTAATGACGATGAAACACAGAAAATGCATCGGAATTAAACACAAAAGGCACAATGTCGACTTAAGTACAAGAAGACTGACCCATCTTACTGACTATGTTTTGAACCCTCCTGTGGCACTAGTTATAGATTCCGATTCTTCACTTCAGGTTTACTGTATCCCCCTGACCTTCCTATTGACGATGAAACACAGAAAATGCATCGGAATTAAATACAAAAGGCACAATGACGACTTAAGTATAAGAAGACTGACTCTTCTTACTAACTGTTTTGTACCATTCCTGTGACACTAGTTATAGATTCCGATGCTTCACTTAAGATTTATGGTATCCCTCTGACATTCTTATTGACGATGAAACACAGAAATTGCATCGGAATTAAATACAAAAGGCACAATGCCGACTTAAGTTCAAGAAGACTGACTCTTCTTACTGTCTATGTTTTGAACCATTCCTGTGACACAAGTTATTGATTCCGATGCTTCACTTCAGGTTTACTGTATCATTCAGACCTTCTTATTGACGATGAAACACAGAAATTGCATCGGAATTAAATACAAAAGGCATAATGCCGACTTATGTACAAGAAGACTGACTCTTGGTACTGATTATGTTTTGAACCATTCCTGTGACACTAGTTATAGTTTCCGATGATTCACCTCAAGTTTACTGTATCCCTCTGACCTTCTTATTGACGATGAAACACAGATTTTGCATCGGAATTAAATAGAAATTGCATAATGCCGACTTAAGTACAAGAAGACTAACTCTTCTTACCGACTATGATTGGAACCATTCCTGTGACACTAGTTATAGATTCCGATGCTTCACTTCAGGTTTACTGTATCCCTTGCACCTTCCTATTGACTATGAAACACAGAAATTGCATCGGAATTAATTACAAAAGGCACAATGCCGACATAAGTACAAGAAAACTGACTCTTCTTACTGACTGTTTTGAACCTTTCCTGTGACACTAGTTATAGATTCCGATGCTTCACTTCAGGTTTACTGTATCCCTCTGACCATCTTATTGACGATGAAACACAGAAATTGCATCGGAATTAAATACAAAAGGCACAATGCCGACTTAAGTACAAGAAGACTGACTCTTCTTACAGTCTATGCTTTGAACCATTCCTGTGACACTAGTTATAGATTCCGATGCTTCACTTCAGCTTTACTGTATCAATCTGACCTTCTTATTGACGATGAAACACAGAAATTGCATCGGAATTAAATACAAATGCACAATGCCGACTTAAGTACAAGACGACTGACACTTCTTACTGTCTATATTTTGAACCATTCCTGTGACACTAGTTATAGATTCCGATGCTTCACTTCAGGTTTACTGTATCCCTCTGACCTTCTTATTGACGATGATACACAGAAATTGCATCGGAATTAAATACAAAAGGCACAATGCCGACTTAAGTACAAGAAGACTGACTCTTCGTACTGACTATGTTTTGAACCATTCCTGTGACACTAGTTATAGATTCCGATGATTCACTTCAGGTTTACTGTATCCCTTGGACCTTCTTATTGATGATGAAACAAAGAAATTGCATCGGAATTAATTACAAATGGCACAATGCCGACTTAAGTACATGAAGACTGACTCTTCATACTGACTATGATTGGAACCATTCCTGTGGGACTAGATATAGATTCCGATGCTTCACTTCAGGTTTACTGTATCCCTTGGACGTTCCTGTTGACGATGAAACACAGAAAATGCATCGGAATTGAATACAAAAGGCACAATGCCGACTTAAGTGCAAGAAGACTGACTCTTCGTACTGACTACGCTTTGAACCATTCCTGTGACACTAGTCATAGATTACGATGATTCACTTCAGGTTTACTGTATCCCTTGGACCTTCGTATTGACGATGAAACACAGAAAATGCATCGGAATTAAATAGAAAAGGCACAATGCCGACTTAAGTACAAGAAGACTGACTCTTCTTTCTGATTGTGTTTGGAACCATTCCTGTGAAACTAGTTATAGATTCCGATGCTTCACTTTAGGTTTACTGTATCCCTCTGACCTTCCTATTGACGATGAAAGACAGAAATTGCATCGGAATTAAATACAAAGGGCACAATGCCGACTTAAGTACAAGAAGACTGACTCTTCTTACTGTCTATGTTTGAACCATTCCTGTGACACTAGTTATAGATTCCGATGCTTCACCTCAGGTTTAGTGTATACCTCTGACCTTCTTATTGACGATGAAACACAGAAATTGCATCGGAATTAATTACAAAAGGCACAATGCCGACTCAAGTACAAGAAGACTGACTCTACGTACTGACTATGTTTTGAACCATTTCTGTGACACTAGTTATAGATTACGATGATTCACTTCAGGTTTACTGTATCCCTTGGACCTTCTTATTGACGATGAAACACAGATATTGCATCGGAATTAAATAGAAAAGACACAATGCCGACTTAAGTACAAGAAGACTGACTCTTCTTACTGACTTAGTTTGGAAACATCCCTGTGACACTAGTTATAGCTTCCGATGCTTCACTTCAGGTTTACTGTATCCCTCTGACCTTCCTAATGACGATGAAACACAGAAAATGCATCGGAATTAAACACAAAAGGCACAATGTCGACTTAAGTACAAGAAGACTGACCCATCTTACTGACTATGTTTTGAACCCTCCTGTGGCACTAGTTATAGATTCCGATTCTTCACTTCAGGTTTACTGTATCCCTCTGACCTTCCTATTGACGATGAATCACAGAAAATGCATCGGAATTAAATACAAAAGGCACAATGACGACTTAAGTATAAGAAGACTGACTCTTCTTACTAACTGTTTTGTACCATTCCTGTGACACTAGTTATAGATTCCGATGCTTCACTTAAGATTTATGGTATCCCTCTGACATTCTTATTGACGATGAAACACAGAAATTGCATCGGAATTAAATACAAAAGGCACAATGCCGACTTAAGTTCAAGAAGACTGACTCTTCTTACTGTCTATGTTTTGAACCATTCCTGTGACACAAGTTATTGATTCCGATGCTTCACTTCAGGTTTACTGTATCCCTCTGACCTTCTTATTGACGATGAAACACAGAAATTGCATCGGAATTAAATACAAAAGGCATAATGCCGACTTATGTACAAGAAGACTGACTCTTGGTACTGATTATGTTTTGAACCATTCCTGTGACACTAGTTATAGATTCCGATGATTCACCTCAGGTTTACTGTATCCCTCTGACCTTCTTATTGACGATGAAACACAGAATTTGCATCGGAATTAAATAGAAATTGCATAATGCCGACTTAAGTACAAGAAGACTAACTCTTCTTACCGACTATGATTGGAACCATTCCTGTGACACTAGTTATAGATTCCGATGCTTCACTTCAGGTTTACTGTATCCCTCTGACCATCTTATTGACGATGAAACACAGAAATTGCATCGGAATTAAATACAAAAGGCACAATGCCGACTTAAGTACAAGAAGACTGACTCTTCTTACAGTCTATGCTTTGAACCATTCCTGTGACACTAGTTATAGATTCCGATGCTTCACTTCAGCTTTACTGTATCAATCTGACCTTCTTATTGACGATGAAACACAGAAATTGCATCGGAATTAAATACAAATGCACAATGCCGACTTAAGTACAAGACGACTGACACTTCTTACTGTCTATATTTTGAACCATTCCTGTGACACTAGTTATAGATTCCGATGCTTCACTTCAGGTTTACTGTATCCCTCTGACCTTCTTATTGACGATGATACACAGAAATTGCATCGGAATTAAATACAAAAGGCACAATGCCGACTTAAGTACAAGAAGACTGACTCTTCGTACTGACTATGTTTTGAACCATTCCTGTGACACTAGTTATAGATTCCGATGATTCACTTCAGGTTTACTGTATCCCTTGGACCTTCTTATTGATGATGAAACAAAGAAATTGCATCGGAATTAATTACAAAAGGCACAATGCCGACTTAAGTACATGAAGACTGACTCTTCATACTGACTATGATTGGAACCATTCCTGTGGGACTAGATATAGATTCCGATGCTTCACTTCAGGTTTACTGTATCCCTTGGACGTTCCTGTTGGCGATGAAACACAGAAAATGCATCGGAATTGAATACAAAAGGCACAATGCCGACTTAAGTGCAAGACGACTGACTCTTCGTACTGACTACGCTTTGAACCATTCCTGTGACACTAGTCATAGATTACGATGATTCACTTCAGGTTTACTGTATCCCTTGGACCTTCGTATTGACGATGAAACACAGAAAATGCATCGGAATTAAATAGAAAAGGCACAATGCCGACTTAAGTACAAGAAGACTGACTCTTCTTTCTGATTGTGTTTGGAACCATTCCTGTGAAACTAGTTATAGATTCCGATGCTTCACTTTAGGTTTACTGTATCCCTCTGACCTTCCTATTGACGATGAAAGACAGAAATTGCATCGGAATTAAATACAAAGGGCACAATGCCGACTTAAGTACAAGAAGACTGACTCTTCTTACTGTCTATGTTTGAACCATTCCTGTGACACTAGTTATAGATTCCGATGCTTCACCTCAGGATTAGTGTATACCTCTGACCTTCTTATTGACGATGAAACACAGAAATTGCATCGGAATTAATTACAAAAGGCACAATGCCGACTAAAGTACAAGAAGACTGACTCTACGTACTGACTATGTTTTGAACCATTTCTGTGACACTAGTTATAGATTACGATGATTCACTTCAGGTTTACTGTATCCCTTGGACCTTCTTATTGACGATGAAACACAGATATTGCATCGGAATTAAATAGAAAAGACACAATGCCGACTTATGTACAAGAAGACTGACTCTTCTTACTGACTTAGTTTGGAACCATCCCTGTGACACTAGTTATAGCTTCCGATGCTTCACTTCAGGTTTACTGTATCCCTCTGACCTTCCTAATGACGATGAAACACAGAAAATGCATCGGAATTAAACACAAAAGGCACAATGTCGACTTAAGTACAAGAAGACTGACCCATCTTACTGACTATGTTTTGAACCCTCCTGTGGCACTAGTTATAGATTCCGATTCTTCACTTCAGGTTTACTGTATCCCTCTGACCTTCCTATTGACGATGAAACACAGAAAATGCATCGGAATTAAATACAAAAGGCACAATGACGACTTAAGTATAAGAAGACTGACTCTTCTTACTAACTGTTTTGTACCATTCCTGTGACACTAGTTATAGATTCCGATGCTTCACTTAAGATTTATGGTATCCCTCTGACATTCTTATTGACGATGGAACACAGAAATTGCATCGGAATTAAATACAAAAGGCACAATGCCGACTTAAGTTCAAGAAGACTGACTCTTCTTACTGTCTATGTTTTGAACCATTCCTGTGACACAAGTTATTGATTCCGATGCTTCACTTCAGGTTTACTGTATCCCTCTGACCTTCTTATTGACGATGAAACACAGAAATTGCATCGGAATTAAATACAAAAGGCGTAATGCCGACTTATGTACAAGAAGACTGACTCTTGGTACTGATTATGTTTTGAACCATTCCTGTGACACTAGTTATAGATTCCGATGATTCACCTCAGGTTTACTGTATCCCCCTGACCTTCTTATTGACGATGAAACACAGATTTTGCATCGGAATTAAATAGAAATTGCATAATGCCGACTTAAGTACAAGAAGACTAACTCTTCTTACCGACTATGATTGGAACCATTCCTGTGACACTAGTTATAGATTCCGATGCTTCACTTCAGGTTTACTGTATCCCTTGCACCTTCTCATTGACGATGAAACACAGAATTTGCATCGGAATTAATTACAAAAGGCACAATGCCGTCTTAAGTACAAGAAGACTGACTCTTCGTACTGACAATGTTTTGAACCATTCCTGTGACACTAGTTATAGATTACGATGAATCACTTCAGGTTTACTGTATCCCTTGGACCTTCTTATTGACGATGAAACACAGAAATTGCATCGGAATTAAATAGAAAAGGCACAATGCCGACTTAAGTACAAGAAGACTGACTCATCTTACTGACTATGTTTGGAACCATCCCTGTGACACTAGTTATAGCTTCCGATGCTTCACTTCAGGTTTACTGTATCCCTCTGACCTTCTTATTGACGATGAAACACAGAAAATGCATCGGAATTAAATACAAAAGTCACAATGACGACTTAAGTACAAGAAAACTGACTCTTCTTAGTGACTGCTTTGAACCTTTCCTGTGACACTAGTTATAGATTCCGATGCTTCACTTCAGTTTTACTGTATCCCTCTGACCTTCTTATTGATGATGAAACACAGAAAATGCATCGGAATTAAATACAAAAGGCACAATGCCGACTTAAGCACAAGAAGACTGACAATTCTTACAGTCTATGCTTTGAACCATTCCTGTGACACTAGTTATAGATTCCGATGCTTCACTTCAGCTTTACTGTATCAATCTTATCTGCTTATTGACGATGAAACACAGAAATTGCATCGGAATTAAATACAAATGCACAATGCCGACTTAGGTACAAGAAGACTGACCCTTCTTACTGTCTATGTTTTGAACCATTCCTGTGACACTAGTTTTAGATTCCGATGCTTCATGTAAGGTTTACTGTATCCCCCTGACCTTCTTATTGACGATGAAACACAGAAATTGCATCGGAATTAAATACAAAAGGCACAATGCCGACTTAAGTACAAGAAGTCTGACTCTTCTTACTGTCTATGTTTTGAACCATTCCTGTGGCACAAGTTATAGGTTCCGATGCCTCACTTCAGGTTTACTGTATCCCTTGCACCTTATTATTGACGATGAAACACAGAAATTGCATCGGAATTAAATACAAAAGGCACAATGCCGACTTAAGTACAAGAAGACTGACCCTTCTTACTGTCTATGTTTTGAACCATTCCTGTGACACTAGTTATGGATTCCGATGCTTCACTTCAGGTTTACTGTATCCCTCTGACCTTCTTATTGACGATGAAACACAGAAATTGCATCGGAATTAATTACAAAAGGCATAATGCCGACTTATGTACAAGAAGACTGACTCTTGGTACTGACTATGTTTTGAACCATTCCTGTGACACTAGTTATAGATTCCGATGATTCACCTCAGGTGTACTGTATCCTTTGGACCTTCTTATTTACGATGAAACACAGAAATTACATCGGAATTATATAGAAAAGGCACAATGCCGACTTAAGTACAAGAAGACAGCCTCATCTTACTGACTATGTTTTGAACCCTCCTGTGACACTAGTTATAGATTCCGATGCTTCACTTCAGGTTTACTGTATCCCTCTGACCTTCTTATTGACGATGAAACACAGATTTTGCATCGGAATTAAATTGAAATGGCATAATGCCGACTTAAGTACAAGAAGACTAACTCTTCTTACCGACTATGATTGGAACCATTCCTGTGACACTAGTTATAGATTCCGATGCTTCACTTCAGGTTTACTGTATCCCTTGCACCTTCTTATTGACGATGAAACACAGAAATTGCATCGGAATTAATTACAAAAGGCACAATGCCGACTTAAGTACAAGAAGACTGACTCTTCGTACTGACTATGTTTTGAACCATTCCTGTGACACTAGTTATAGATTACGATGATTCACTACAGGTTTACTGTATCCCTTGGACCTTCTTATTGACGATGAAACACAGAAATTGCATCGGAATTAAATAGAATAGG